>NC_052509.1:33443083-33743083 GCF_014356525.2 Nilaparvata lugens
AGGTGTAGGCCTACTGGTGATGTTGAGGGTTGAGGGTGTGGATTGAGTTGTGAGTGAAACGCGCCAAGTCCGGAAGCAAGTTAAAACTTCAACTAGTAAATCGGGTTTGCAAGTTTCCTGCTGCTTGTTGGCTATGCCTTTCACACCCGCTCTCACACTCTTTCACTCTCTCTCTCACTCTCTCTCTCTCTCTCTCTCTCTCTTTCTCTCTCACTCACTCTCTCTCTCTCTCTTATACTCACACACTCTCTTTCCACTCCAACTTCACACATGTAATACTTGTTCACCAGTCGACACCCTGCTTAACTATCAAAGCTGATACATTGGAAGGTACAATATTCACTTTCACTCCCTAAACTTGAATTCTTGTAAATTATACTGTGTGTAAGGAACATATTCATTTGTTTATTTATTTGTGGATAGAATCACAAATCATATAAATATGATTGGGAAGGAACAACAGACTTGGCCCAAAACTATTCCATCCCCCATTATTTCTGTATAATACCTGTTTAGAATGTGAGTTGGATAATCTTTTTTTTTGAGAATCAGTTTTCCACTGATGTAAATTGTAGCAGTAGCCCATTTTCTACATTTTCATTTTTTTTATGTATCAGCTAATGCTATATATATTTATTTAGATGTTTTATATTATTATCATTGTTAATACCACATTGTTACCAAAAAACCTCAATGAAACAAGTTACCATAAGAAGCCAAAACCAAATGTATAGCAAAAGGAAGAATTGTACCTGTTAATATTGTTAATATAAGAGACCTAAAAATTGTAAAAATGATGTATAGGCCCCAAATTGTTACTCGAAAGTATTTTTGAAAGAGATCTATTGTATAAGAATCGAAATGTTTGTTGTATGGAGAATAAGTTGGTATCACTGCAAGCCGCAGATTTGAAAATATTGTACTATGTCTATAGAGGGAAGAAATGTATTCAAGGTATCAATTTGTGATATTTTTTATGTTGATAAGGAGGAATTTGTTATTGTCTTGATGGAGATTTAAGGGGGGCATATGCAGAAAAGGTCTGCAAATTATTAGGAGGTTTCTAAAGTGTGTTTTGGTGGATATTTCTAGGTTATGTTGATGTGTTAAAGGAAGAATTTGTATTAAAAACATTGTTGATTCTCAAAATATTTTGAATTCAAATTCGGGTGCGTGTGTAACATATTAAAATTCGATAAGCAAGCAAAATCGCTAATTGAAAGAATTTTATAGGTCTGGAGCAAAACAGCTATTCTGTTATCGCCAAATGCGATAACAACAAATGGAAGATTTGATAATAATGGGTACCATGACTAAAATTAGAACAGCCAAATAGAAAAGAGTTTTATTTGCTAATTATTATATTATATAAAGTATTGGAAATTTTGAGGTTAGGCTTGAACACCTACTGATTGGCGAACTAATAATCAATCAAGCCATATAATGTGAAATCTAGCTAGACACCTTGGCAAAAAATTTATTGTAAACAAATAGTATTCAACTAGAGGATTTTGGAAAGCACATGGCTACTAGTTATAGAGGGGAAAACAACTTATAACATTTTAAAATATTTATTATCTGTAATGAGCATGAACAAATACACCAAAATAAATAAATAAAATATTAAGGAAGAAGGATAGTCATAAGCGCATGGATACATTAGTGAATTTGCATGAACCAATCAAATCACAGTAATTGATGGGCGGCAATAGAGAGCCGATTCAAATGTATATATAAATATTTTTATAAATGATAAGAATTTATAAATTATCACTACTCAGTTTATGTATCGGATATGGTCCGAGTAATTATAGAATGTTATACCAAGATATAGGTAATAATTTAGTAGATAGGCACAGACTATTTGATCCTTCTAATGGTGTAGTAGTGGAATATTCAAATGTATGCAAATTTGTAAGTTTGAAATAGGATTGTAGAAAATAAGGGTAGGACTTCCCCACTTGCCTGCCAGACGCCACCATGGATCAAAACTAAATTTTATAGAGCACAAGTCCCTTTGTTAAATTGTACGTTTGGAAGACTTAAAATATAAATTCATTTATTAATTTTTTATAAGACTTAGTGATGCTGTATTAAAGCGTAAGTCATTAGATATTTATTTATTTCCTTGGAGAGGACGTCTTCAGCCACCAAAAATCCAGGATGACCAGGAGATTCGGATCGCCACCATTGTCTTGTGAAAATTCAGCACCTGAGTGATGAATTATCAAAATATATAAAGTTGGGGCGCCCTCAGTGCTTCGAGTGAAACAAATATGAAAAGCTAGCTCATCGAAAAGGTTATAAATATTAAAAATCATTATAATAAATAAATAAATAAATAAATAAATATAATTTTATTGCCGCTCAACATTACAATAGTTATGGACAACGTCAGAAATTATTGTTTAGCAAACATAGTCAACCTATATTATAACATGGAGGGTTAATGTAAGAAACACCAGTCAAAATAAAATACACGTAAAATATTACATACAAGAAATAACATGAATACTAGAAATAATAGTATAAAATAGTTCATCTTAAAGAATAATTTGTTGAAATTCGAAAAACTCTTTCAAACTATAAAAAAGATTTCTAATTAACCAGCTATGTAGCCTATTTCTGAATAATTGAAATGGAGCTTCTATCCACTCATGTGGTAATTTATTAAACATTCTCATTCCAACAACTTCATAGCTATCCAGAGATTTCGTCAGCCTACAGAAAGGTATTTCTATATTCCCGTTACTCCTAGTGTTGTGGGAATGTATATTTCTCCTTAGCAGATTATTAGGCAAGTTATTTTTCGTATATAGGAGACAAGTAAAAATATACAGTTTATTACTGTCAGTATACCTATTTGAGCGAATAACGGTTTACAATGAGCCAATCTTTCAGAATTTGTGATTATTCTTATAACTTTTTTTTGAATTATCAATATATCTTGAACATGTGGACTATTCCCCCAGAGTAGAAGCCCATACGCGATTATACTCTGGAAAAAAGCAAAGTATGCTGATCTGACATAAGACGTGGGGACACAGCCTATCAATTTCTCAGCAAGTATACCACTCTGGATAATTTGGAAGTAATATATTTATGTGAGGCTCCATGAAAGTTTGCTGTCAACAAAAACACCTAGAAATTTGACATTACCCAAACGGCTCTCCATAGGTAAACTCTTCAAGCTAAAAATATTTTCTTGAGTTTTATCCTCATTGAGTGAAAAACCATTGGCTCTGAACCACTTTGAAGCCTCAGACAAACTGTTCTTAGCTTCATTCTGGAGGATTTCGATTACTATTATAGTACTATTGGAAGATTGGATACTAGAAACGTTATACTCTTTCTTAGCCTCATTTAAAGCAACCCTATAATTTCTCCTGGCTGTAAAGTACCTTGATTTCATCTCATCTGTTTTACACAGTCTATACATTTCTGAATGAAGTTCCAATTCATTTTTCGATAGATAAGGAGTGTACCAGGCTTTTTTCTTATTATATTTCTTGCAATTGTTTGTATTGGGATTTATCTTGAACTTATGTTTAGGATTATAAGTTTCAAATATATTCAAGAAAGTATTGAAAAATTTATTGAAAACCACATTTGCTGTTTGATGTGTATTATCAATGAGCAGCCTTTCCCAATTGAAGTTATTGAGTGCATTTTCGAAATTCTGAAATTTATTCTGCGTTATCGGTCTCGTGATGACCACCTTAGGCCCTTTATTATTTTGATTTGAGAACTCCGAACATGACCCATCAATCTTCAACCAAACCGAATCATGATCAGAAAATGCAAAAGGTGTCACATCAGAACAAATTACATCTCTATTTAAATTCGTAAATATATTATCCAGACAGGCAGTCTCTCTTGTGGACTTACAGTTTGTAAAATTATAGTTGAATTGTCTCAATAGATTTTTAAATTCCTTTACACTGCGAATATCTTTTGTTACATCAAAAGCCGCATTGATGTCGCCACCCACTATTATACCAAATTTCTTCCACTGAGGATTGAGAAAGAAGTGGAACAAATCCTCCAATTTTTCTAAGAAGATTTGAGGATCACCATTGGGTGATCTGTAAAGAGCTACGACAACAATTTTCAAATCTTTGAAATAAACACCCGTTGCTTCAAAATGCATCTCACTGCACAAAAAGGCTAAATCTAATTTTATACTAGTGGCAGTCAATGCTCTCTTAGTATAGATTGCTACGCCACCATGAATATGTTGCTCCCTATTGAAACTATTTACAAGCTGAAAGTCATCTAATACATTAAAAGGAATTTCGTCATTGCTGCACCAGTGCTCACTCAAGCACAGCAAATCAAACAAGTTATCATTAGCAAATTCATTCAGAACAACATGTTTTCCAACAATACCCTGAATATTAAGATAGCCCACTTTGAATTCTGAGGTTTGCCTAATAATAGTATGGCAATGATTAATCCCATTCATAGGCTCACTAACATAATTATCAAGAGGTCGATCATTAAATGCAGGCTGACTATCAACATAGTTCTTAACACATTCAGAACTACTCTTACGTTTCGTCAATTCTCCAATGCATGACTGGTAATCTACTGACAAATTTCTAAAAAAAAGTCCGTATGATACTCAGCAGGAATTGGTTGAGATGAATTTTCGTTCTTACAAGCTATTTTTTTAACAAATTCTAAGATTTTATCACAAACATATTTTTTTCCCAAGGAATTAAGATGTAGACCATTGGAAGTATGAAATCTTCTTCCTACGTTCGTGATATTTACAAAGGAGACATTTCTAAAATGTTTACATAAATTATAGGTCTCTCTGTTAGCATACTCTATTTCTTTATTTATAGCGGACCAGTCTGGTAAGTCATATCTGTGAGGTACCGAGAAAACTATCACATTACGCGCACGACGGTTCTGTAGATCTCGTAGTTTATCGCGAAGAGAAGAGTTGAATTGCTTCCTTTCATTATAGGCGATATCATTCGTACCGGCTAAGAACACAAGTACATCGTCGTCGTCCAGTTGACCGCTCACTTCTCCTACATCCTTGAAGCGAGCTCCAGGTTTAACCATACTGGAGAACGTATGGCTATCGTCATTGAAGTTCTTGTAGATATCCCTTCCTTGGCTGTCCGCATACAGTCTGATCTTCATATTATGCCGTTTTTTAGAAGCTCCAGGATTTGCAGATGTAG
This sequence comes from Nilaparvata lugens, assembly GCF_014356525.2. Classification (NCBI taxonomy): domain Eukaryota; kingdom Metazoa; phylum Arthropoda; class Insecta; order Hemiptera; family Delphacidae; genus Nilaparvata; species Nilaparvata lugens. The sequence continues at coordinate 33,448,282 of NC_052509.1, forward strand.
GCCTATTCGACTGTGGTGAAGTTGCTGACTCTCTATCTTTGAAAAGAGATATTTGATTTGACATTTCCCGAACACTCTGTTGAAGAGATCGGTTAATTTCCTCAGCACTGCAAAGCTGTTTACGGTGGTTTGAGATGTCTTTTTGAAGATCAAGTATTTCTTTTTGAAGCCTGTCATTATTCATCTTGAATAATTCAATGGATTTTCTGTGCATAATCGATAAAGAGTTAATAGTTGAAGAGTCGTCAAATTCGGTTTGAGTATGTTTTTCCATGAAACAATCTAACTGCTTCGATATACTTTTGTCTGAATCTATATTTTGGGAGTTTTTACTTCGTTTTAATTTCTCTATTTCCATTCTCAAGGTTTTGATCTCGTCTTCTGCTATTTCCTCACATTGTAATGAATTTTCAAAATCCATTTTACGGTTAGTTTTTTCTGTCTCCAATGACTTTATCAGCAACAGATTTTCTTCATACATATTATTGAGACCTAACTTCAAGTCATTATTCACTTTGATAGCAGCATCGAATTTATTTAATAGTGATGTGACTTCAGGAACTAAATCGATTATGGCATCACTTGAGTACTTATTGCTGATAACGGAAAGGATGCCATGAAAATTAACCGCTATTTCAGCTACTTCTAGGTTGATTAAATCATTCTTAATATTATCTAGAAGATGCTGTGCATTTTCAGTAGCCTCTCCTTGTTTACTTCTTGTTCTCGTCATCCTTATCCCTCAAAAGAATAGAAAAGAAAAAGTTATAGGAAAGATTCAGAAAGGTTTTAGAAGATGCCTAGAGAGCTGTCATGGCAGGAAAAGGGAAGCTCCTGCAGTGAGGAAAAGTGGGTTTAAAGAAGGAATTGGACAGTATCTTTTTTATAAAGACGGAATAAGTATAATTAATCTGACGACTCCCATTAGTTCAAGAAGCTATAGCAAGATAATAATGCACTCCAAGACAATGATAGTGGAATATCTAGTCTAAATCCTGATAAGTAATAACAGATTACAATAGACACCACCGTAGCAGGCAGAATATAGAAGTCAACACTTTCCGTTTCAAATTGAACGAACTTTCAACGTTCGATAGGCAACGCAGTGCAACAGGTTACCCCCGCTTGTGTATCGTCACAAAGAATGAGCTTCCTCGATGCACGAGATCAGATTCAGTCCTCAATTCGATTGATATTGGAACTATTACTTTCGACTGTCAAAATTTCGCAGTGGGGGTCAAATTTTCGTGGGGGTCAAAGTCCAATTTACACTTACAATTTACAACCCTAAAATGGCCTCTGACTGAAAGTTAGTCTGTCTGCACCTGTATTTTTAGGTTAGGCACTACAGCAGGCTTCAAAATATTGAGGTTAGGCTTAGGAGCAGAAAAATTTAACAACCACACACAATTCTAAAACACATCGGCATATGACTAATTCTATTAGAACACTGGAAATTTTAGAACTCACTGCAACCACTGAACACAGACTAATGAGTTAACTGAGTAATCAATTATATAAATTATAATACTTTCGGAGAGCTAATAATTTGTTGACTTAAACACTAAGTGAAACTTGCGCAAGTCCTAGAAGGTACAAGAAACATATACTACTAGTTAAATGAATTATATCAAATGCATATGTCTAAGGATACACAGATTAAAGAAATATTTAAATTTAATATTATAATGAATAAATGCTCACTCAATCATTAATTTTGTTAGCGAATTATAGAGATATGAATGTAGCTCTTGTTCACTGGGTAAATTGATTTATCTGATTCCACCAGAGGCCGAACCTTAAGCCCTGAGATATATATATATATATATATAATATATATATATATATATATATATATATAATATATATATATATATATATATATATATTGAGAAATATACTGAGATCTATAGATATTAATATATTTATGATTTATGATTTATCAATTAATTATATTTTATTATTTTTGAAAAGGAGATATATAGTGAGATTTTTTTTTAAATCGACAAGCAGCAGCAAGTCAATACCTGAGCTGCATGAAGATAAATGCATGCGATTAATGATTTAAAAGCACATGGTAATGTTTCGTGCTAAAGAACTAAAAAGTAGTGAGCCAATCTGTGATATCTTATTTTTGATATATTTGTTCATATTTTTATTACTTTTGCTTGTTGCTCTATATATATTTCTACATTTATTTGGTCGTTGATATTTTATTGTACAATATATGTATCAAATTTTTTATGGTGTATCCTTTATTTATTTCTCCACTTCCATGCATGACCAATCTCATATTTATTTATCGAATTATCAGTATTGAAATATTAAGAAAATTAACATCCGGCTTTATTCTTCACCGAATAAGTTGGTTTAGTCAGCAATATTTAGCATTGATAATCAAATCTTTGGAAATAATACGTTCCAGAGATTTATATAAATTATAAAAGAGCAGTGAACTGCGGGAGCTCCTGAGCGAGCATACAAGAAATTTGTCTAAGTTGTATTCTAAAAACCACAACCATAGTCATATAATTTTGTACTCATGCTTTACCGACTGCAGCCAAGCCAGGCAAACCGTTATTCACAAAAATAACGTTACAATGTCGAGAAGTGAATATGCCAATTTTCATTCAAAATATCTGATGAGTTGAGATATGCAGGTATTTTCTTAAGTTCAAAAATTGGTAAAGAGAGTTTTGTTGAGTTCGTCCACATGTAATGAATCAATAAATTGATAAATTTAGGCAAGGGATGAGAACATCAATCACAAGGATAGAGTGTGCTAATCAGAATGTTGTTGTTGTCTAGAAGTTCGCATGTGCAAGGGATGTGAAGAGATAGTGTTCCTTGTCCGCTCCCTGAGATTGTTTTGGTTGTATTTCCACACCGAATCTTCATAGTCTCTCTTGGGTTGTGGAGTAGAAATGTATCCTCATGAGGGCGTGTGATCTGTGTTTCATTGTCGTTTGGCTGACAGTTGAATTTGCAAACTTGATGAAGTTTTGACATTTTAGCTTCAGTTGATAAGAGATGTGGACAAGTATTTGTGGCCGTGGTAGATGAAAGTTTGGTTCTTGGGATCAAGCAGAGTCCTTTCTGCTTGAATTTGCAGTCTTCTTCTTCATCTTCGGAAAGGATGTTCAGGTTGCTTTCTTGTTTCAAAATGAGGTGATATTGGGTGGTCAAGTGACAGGTATGAACATTCCAATGAAGCGGTATTGATTGTATCTGCAATAGCGCTGTCGTCAAATTCCTCTTTATTGGTATTTTGAGAGTCACCAATATTTTGCTATCTGTCTTACTGCAGGTTGTGAGTTTCAAATTTCGAATTTTATCCAGTTCTTCTGTTGCTAATGAGTAGTTGTTTTGGTTGATTGACTGTTTCAGTTGTAGAAGGTGTTTTTGAAGATCTTTCTGTGAGATGACGTGACGAGAGAGCTGTTGATTGTGGCATCTCGTCTCTATATCTTGATAGTTCTGGTTGAGCGTCGTCATGTACATGAATATCATTGTCCTCAGTTGAGTTTTCAGCAAGTCGACTGTAGAATTCCCTTTTTGAAGTATATTCTGCTTTGCGAATGATTCTTGCAAATAATTATGTTGTGTTTCATGTTGTTCAGTACATGTTCTACGTTGTGAGCCATGTCGTTCATCTTGCGTGTGCTCTTCACCAAATCTACATGTTCAGCGTGTACAAAGTCTTGTAGGTGGTTGAGATGTGAAGTGATGTCATCTTCGGTTTTCACGTAAGATCCGAGTTCTTCGTCAGTAGCTACTCCACAGTACCAGTTCAAGGCAGCCCCGATCGCATCAATGGAACGTCCGCGGCGGCGTGGAAGTCGATTGTCGGTGCCGTCGCTGGCTCGTGTGTCGTAATCGCTGTCGTTTCCGTCGGTGTTCTCTTGTAGCTGTAGTAGTTGCAGTTCGGTTTGAATCTGATTGAATACAGCACATTCCGATGGAGATGGGAAAGGGGATGTTTCAATTTTCAAAGGGTTATGCATATAATTCTTCAAAACATAAGGATATGTTTTAGGAATGCGAAATGTTACAGGGATTGTGAACTCATACAATACTACATTATGAATTTCTTTAAATATATCACCGTGAAAGAGAGAAATTTCTTGAGAAATTGATAAAGAAAATAAGCCAATGAATGCTATAAGATAATATATTATTGGAACCATATTAGAAGGAAAATTCATTAAAGTCATTAGTTATTCTTTAATGCAAACATTTATTGTATTCAACTTTCAAAACAACTTCATAATAACTGTAAAGCCGTATTTTGGGGTGACATGTGCCCAGCTGGCAGTCTGTCGGTAGAGCATGAGATATTTTTGATATTTTGGCACATGCTGTAATAAAAATACCATACAATTCTTACCAGCTCTTTGATGAGCTTATACCAAAATCTGCTATCAATCCCTGCAAACTGCTGCTGCTTTGTCAATCGACAATCTTTACCGCTGGATTGACTGGTCCCGCAATTATAGATGGTGACGAGACTGCCATACTGCTTCGACTTAATACTATGACCTTGTATTTCAGTTAATTTGATTCCAGTGACGGGATTGAACCATTAAAATAAATCTCGTGAACGTATTTTTTCTGAAGATTTAATGATCGGTACTGTATATCACTGATTTATCCAACTTATTCGATGAAGAAGACAGTTGGTTGATACTTCTATAAATGCATCAATAATAATGAATAAAAATACTAGTACAAGATTGGTTATGCATGAAGACAGGATTAAGAATGAAAAGAGCACCATTCAATGAATAAATATATAATTACAATGGAATCAATGAGCAGAAAATAATATATGCAACAATAAAAGCAAATATAATATGAGAAAATATACAAGAAAAATATCACAAAGATAATTCTGCTTAATAGCATCAATCAATAACTTTCATGATTTTTGTATTGGCATACATTTACAGATTCCTGCAGCTCAATTACTTGACTTGCTTCTGCTTATCAAATTAGAATTTTATACTTCAATATTCCAATAAAATTTGATACTTAAAATATAAGATCTCAGGTATAGGTTTGGCCGTCAGTGGAAGTTAGATGAATAGTTTATCTTGTGAACTTAGAGCTTCCATAATTCTTATTATGCTAATAATACTGATATTTGAATATATTAACTGAGCGTATTTATTAATTTCAAATAGTGATATATAATTTAACACTTAATTCTCATATATATATATATATATATTATGTAGCATTAACCCAATTCAGTATTGCTATAAATTTGTCATTTCATTCCTTGAACTGTTATTTCAAATGCTAAAAGTTATATATAATATATGTTTATATATATATATATATATATATATATATATATATATATTGTGATGAATCTTTTGAGTAAATCTCAAATACAATCAGTCATAAGAAGAATCAAGGGTGAGCGAGTGTTTATGCCTCCCGCAATTCAGATGATTGTATCGAATCTTGTAGTGACTCAATCAGTCTGGTGTTTACTCAGCGTCCATGCACGCATTTTCAAAATTTCTAACCTCAATACTGGTGACTCAGTGCAAGATTCATTATACGTGTGTCGACCTAACCTTGGAGGCGATAGTAACTCCCCAGGAAGAGCACTACACAATTTGGCTAGTAATGTGGGGCTATTTGTACTCCACACAAGATTCATTATACGTGTGTCAACCTAACCTTGGAGGTGGAAGTAACTCCCCCAAGAAGAGCTCCACACAATTTGGCACCCAAAGTGTTAGGCATTGATGAGGTGGATAATCGACTGCAAGGATTATATAGTTGTTCAGTATACTACAGCGCTGACAACGGGAAAAATTTTTGAAAAAATTCATGGTTGTAAATTTCTTCAAATTAAATATCAACTGTTCACAGAGATATAAAATAGCAAGACGTGCCATACACAATTTTTGAACAAGAGAAATTTATCGATTGATGAATTTTTCAAAGAAAGAATCGAACTCAGAATTTCACTATTGTCGTCATTTGAAAATTGCTCATATTATAAGTCATAGGTATAAGAAAGGGTTATACCATTGCAAGAGCACTAGGTCTATATCGAAGCAGTTTATAAAAATTTACGGAAAAGAGGATTAAAATCATTCACTGCATTTTCAAACCTTTTTTAGGACATAAAGAGGGAAGTAGAATTAAGTCATGGATATATTGTGGAGTAATTCAAGCAGAGCATCACTGCTTTTTATAAAAAATCTTGTGAGAAATACTAGCCCTAAACATAATTACGGCAGGGACTTATAAGATTGAAACATTTGAAATAATAAGAATAATTAATTATAATAAGCATACCTGCATTATTGAATATCCATTATTTTTTGCATGTTCTCTCATTATTTTATGTTAATGATATTGCTAATTCGATCCACATTTTTATCACACATATTATTAAATCACACTTTTGTATTCTTTCATTTGAACAAATTTTTTTTTATACTATTTCAATTTTTGATCATCATTCATTTGTAATCATTCACATAACCTCACATGTTCACACTCGTTTCACTGCACTTGCATCGTTATATCATCCAATAAATCATGGAAGAACCACACCGCATCCTGGAGACCACATCAGTGACTTCAAGGACAGAGGAGTTTGCGCGGGAGAAACGCCCATGCATCGCCGTTCCAGAGGTCCAGACGCCTGTACCTCACACCACAGAATCCCCGCCGCCGACCGAAGACCATACACCCACTTCCGTGCCAGATATGAACACCCTCCTGGAAGCAATAAACAATTGGAATAAAGAAATCAGACTAGCAATTAAAGAAACCAAACAAGCAAATGAAGAATCAAAGAGGGAATTCCAACAGATGAGGAAGGGAAATGAACAGGGTTTAGAGAAACTGGATCAACAGTTGAAGGGAACAGCAGAGGAAATCAGGAGGTTAGGACTGCAAATCGAGAAGGAATATCAGACAATTAAAATCAATATTGGACCAGTGATCGAGCCCATGCATGCAGAACAGACATACTCAAGGAGGAAGTCATCAAACAAGCAAGCAAACATGGCACATGTATGGAGGACCAACCTACTTAGAATGTCAAAACTGAAGTCGCACCGCACCCCGCAGAACGCCGAGAGGAGCCGGACGACATCACCCGCCAAGCCAGGGCACCACCCATGGCATAGAGGGACAGCCTGTACCACAGCGTGCAGACCACCAGGAGTCCAAGGATGTTGCCCACCAAGTTGAAGAGCAGCCTGGACCGCCGGCCGCCCACATCACCGTCCATCCACCGAGGACAGCACCTGCAACAGATAAACCCAGTATTCATGAAGATCGTCCACAAAACAATAGAAGTAAAACAAAAGCCCACAACAAATCAAAATCACAACCAAAACTGAAAACCTATGAATCAAAATAACAGACAAGCAGGATCACAGTACATCAGTGAAGAAAACCGTCTAATACAGTCTATTTACACCGCCGTCATGTAAGGCTAAAATTGAATATCAACTTTCTCCCCACCATGTAGAAAAGAAAAACAGTGTCAAAAAGGATCTATCTACACCGCCGTCATATTAGGCTAAAATCTTACATCAAGCTTTCTACCAGCATGCACAAGAGAAGAAAGCCATCAAGAAGGACCTCCAACCACCGGCATGTTAGATTCAAATATAGCAAACTACATGTCACTGGTCAACAAGGGAGGACAACTTTGGCTGAAGAGATCCACTTACTTTGCAGACATGTTAGTTTTAAGCAAAGTTTAATAAAACGGATAGCTGAAAATTGGAGTTAGACCTTTGGATAATGCCAAAATCAAATGTAGATGGGGGCTTGTGGAAGAAACAATGTTTAATAAACTGGGAAACTACATTCATGGAGTACATCAATTATCCCACTTTGCATAGTCACAGCCTACCCATCAAATCACATATTTGCGGGCTAGCACTTTCTACTGCAGCCTAATCATCAACATAACCTAACTTCACCACATCTCAGCTAATAAGAAAATATCATCAATCCACATCAACTTGAAGAAATTATTATCAACCTTGAATCAAGAAAATAAAACTGAAAAAAAAACTTTAAAAATTACCAACCTGATCAAGTCATCCGCCTTGTACTACAGTCACCATGGAAACAACCGCCTACTACCATCCGCCCACCTAAAAAGCAAAAAACAAAATCTATACTATCAACAGATAATATTCATAAATTAGAAATAAGATAGATTTAATAGTGAATAGGAGGGAAGAAAATAAACAAGATTTATTCAAATAAATGCATAGGAATAACCTCAAAAATGTGGAATCGATGAAGAAATCAATTTAGAACCAAAGCCTGTTCAATAATTTTTCTTCACACCAGCCAATGTGTGCAAGATCACAAGCAAATTGTATTAAATCATAGCAATATCTTTATAAATTATTGTAATCTATTATTTAATGTGAAAGTATAAATAAAAATGCAACCAAAAATATATTATTTATGTCAAATTGCACAGAAAATACACATGTTTTAAATGTTATATAAATGTATCTCCAAAAAACTCAAGAAAACGAAATTCTTGACCTTAAATATGAAATTTATTATTGTTATATCAAAATATCATGAAATGTAATTCAATTCAGCAAAAATAATCTTGAAAATACAGTATTTGTAATCAGCATTGATAAAAAATAAAAATCACATCAAGTGTAACCCTGCTTGTACACAATCTACCAAGGGTACAAAAGGAATTGCTCAAATCAAGTGGTAGACAATTGTTAAGTCACCGAAGTTAATCATGTTCTCACCCAAATATATGTAAAATATTGAATGAAAAAGACTAAGAAATTGTCAAAAAACCAATGATTTATTGATAATTAGAAAGACCGGTTTCGGTTATTACACCATTGTCAATCTCTGATAAACTAAAACTAAATACAAGAGCAGCAGAATTTATACTAGTAGGCGAGTACTGCTATTGGTCAAGGGCATGAACGCCTGCCATTGGCCTAGCTAGACAGTCTCCTCCCCCTCAACGGTGTGACAAAATGGCGGCTTAAGCAACAGAATCGCCATGATAATAAAATTCACTATGAGTACAAAATAAGAACCAAGAAAACAAGTGTGAAAGATAATAAAACAAATATGTAAATGGAAAAACTATTGACTAATGTATGCTTACAATTTTATGATAAAACTAAATTCGTAGTGTTGTACTGGTTGAAATGAATCTGGTCATTTAATCTATACTGTGAATTTTCCTTAATTACTCTTGTTATTTCTAAAGCCTCTAGAATATTCAAAGATCTGCCTTTGTTATTAACATGCAGAAACTCGTCATTCTCCTTAACTGTGAACCTGTGATTATTTGTTATCAAATGTTCTGCAAAGTTAGATTCCCCATTTTGTTTATTCCAAACTCTGATGTGTTCTTTGATTCTACTTTTGAAACTTCTACCAGTCTGACCCATGTAACAAGCATTACAATCATCACATTTGAGTTTGTACACCCTGCTTTTATCCCAAATATCAATTTTGTCTTTACTCCAGCTAAATAGACTATTTAAAATCGGTTTGGTCTTGAAAGCAACATGAAATCCATTCCTCCTCAATTCCCTACCTATTTTATCAGATACAAGGCCTAAATATGGGATTGTTATCCAAGTCTTCTCCTCACAGTTTGAGCCTACAAAGCTAGAATTGATTGAAATTTTTCTATTAACTCTACTCAATAATCTGTCCACCATACTTTCTTCATACTCATTTGTGACAGCTATCTGTTTAATTTTAGTGATCTCAATATCATGCGAATAGCAGTACTCGCCTACTAGTATAAATTCTGCTGCTCTTGTATTTAGTTTTAGTTTATCAGAGATTGACAATGGTGTAATAACCGAAACCGGTCTTTCTAATTATCAATAAATAAGCGGTTTTTTGACAATTTCTTAGTCTTTTTCATTCAATATGAATAATTACCACAATATCAACTTCTCAACTACATAAAAAAAGATATATGTAAAAGCCCAGACAAAGAGTCGAAACCTGTAGCACCAAATAATGAAAATCTATATTTGTTGCGAATATCGCTAGAATCCTAAGAGGATAAGATGTTGAATTTTTTGTTGTATTTGTTATAGTTGTGGGTCTGCTCATAAGCCACCCTTGAATGGAAGTTGTGAATTTGTTTTAATGAAGGATCCAAAGAGACCTCATTAATTGTATTTGGATTGTATCCAATGAGAGGAACAATCAATTATCTATTTTTCTTGTAGCCAAAAGTGCACAATATACTGTTTTAGTGTTAAGTGTGAAGTTTGTAGAAGTCAGGAGATAAAATGATGTATTCATCACAATATCAGATTTTTCAAATAGTCATTGTTTCGACTCGTCTTGCAATAACCTATTTAAAATATCCTGGGGGCTTCTGTGTGATGGATCTTTTGAGTAAATCTCATGAAAGGAGAGAATTAACTAAAAAAAATTGTAATTACCCTTATAGAATGAAAGATCTGCCAAACGAATAGTTAGCACCCGAGCAATAAGGCTTCCTTATCAACAGCTGAGTATAAGATAAGAGTACCGTTTCGTACTACACATTTTTTCCAGGGAATTGTTTAGTGGAATTATAATTATTTTGCGGATTAAGTGCAAACCATTTATGAATTGCTCATTGAACTTTTGGAGGTTACACTGTTGTTTACAATTGATCAGATGTTTTTGTAGCAGCTCAGACACAGCTGACTGAATATACTATAAATGTCATGCCAAGTTTTCATGCAAGCTATAATATTATTTCTAAAATCAAGAACTATTGAAAAAGGACAAAGAATTTCAAATCGAAAAATAAAATGTATGTATTATTGTTAAATTTATCTATTACACACGAAATTACATTATAATGTCAAATGTTATTGTAACTAACTAGGTCATAGCATGAATATTGTATCACTGATAAGAGCAGCAAAATTAATTATAACAGTTTCGAATATAATAAGAATTGTGTAGAAATATTGAATTATAAATAATTGATTCAACTGAGTCACATGGTGAATGAATCTCTTTGGCAAGCCTAAGCCAATCATATGTCATAGGAATAGCACCAAAAGGGATGATCATTTGAAAGCATCATATGTTAATCTGTTATCAGACAACAAACCTGCCTTATCATATAATTATGATAGTGCATGTACACTGTATAGAGGAACTGTATCTAGAGAATTAAGCAATTTAAAAAATTATACAAATTAAATTACTACTGTAAACAGAGGAATTATATTTCACTGCTTGCCACTGACGTCATGCCTACGTCATAATCATTCTACCAATAGCAAATTTTCATGCAAAATTAATTACACAGAGATTCTCAGAAAAAGGTTCTAGCCAAAGGATTAGAAGAAGACAAGTTTTTTTCTCTTTTAAAATCCTCACCGCTAAAACCTTGTTGAGAGTTACCAAATACCTATTGGTGAAATTTTGTTCGATTTTTATATATTTTATCTGTGAGCCAATATTTTAGGCTAATTTATCTATGATTTGTAAATTTATTCATCAATCGATAATTCAAGAAATTCAAATTTAATTATTCCCTAATTATTTTGGTGAAGGAGATATTTAATTAAAATTCCACACGTGCTAAAACCGAAGCCTGGACCGCCACCGATCAAACAAATTTGATCTAAAAGAACCATGACCACCAAGAGGATTCACGTGAGTTTTATATTTTGGGGCCCCAACCTATGCTTTGAAAGAAAACACAGTGCGAAAAATATAAAATTTTTCTTCATTAACATAATGGCTACGCCGACAAGCACTTATAATTATTAAGATCTTGAGTTTATCTGATATAGAATTTATAAGAACTTGTAGTTAATTGACTATCCTCCGCTGCCAGAACCACAACCCGAGTAATTTTTAAAATCTTTTATAATTCATTTTTACTATTTTTCAAAAATCTGTTAAATTTATCAATCATAAAATTCTGTTGGATCATGCATGGTGTCATGCGAGTACAAGAAAATTTCTAATTATTTTTGTTAATGATAAACTATTCTTAATCTGTAATTCAAGCTTTACATCTGCACTGTCAAACTATATATTTTATTATATTATATTTCCACTTTATCAATTCGTCTTCTGAGTTCGATTATTTCTTGAGCCTGTCAATCATTGTGTCTGACACGTTCTATATTATCAGGAACCGATCAAGTTCGATCACTGAAATAATTGAATCAACCTGGATATTGGAACAGATCTGAGTGGATGTAGTGTGTGGGGTCAGATCGAGATTACCTATTCTCTGTCCTTACCTGCTCACATATCAGTTTTTATCTGTTACCAACTTCGACTTAGGAGCGAATTCATCGACTGTATAGCAGATGCAGCTGGAGATCATATAATTTCCTACAATAGAGCACAAAGCCCGACAAGACTCTGTTCTTGAAGTATATTCCAAACGATCTCTGGTCCTTAGTACCCTATTTTAATCCTTGAGAGCTTATTAGAGACGCAGTCCCGTAAATTATCTACATCAGGATTTTTGCTTGACCTGTATGATTTTGTATGCTGTTCCATCACAGGTAATAGTTTTAAGATATCTGTATTCAATGTTTAGCAACCGCTACACTACCTCTGAAAATTTTATCACTATACAATCAGTCATAAGAAGAATCAAGGGTGAGTGAGTGTTTATGCCTCCCGCGATTCAGACGATTGTATCGAATCTTGTAGTGACTCAATCAGTCTGGTGTTCACTCAGTGTCCACGCACGCATTTTCAAAATTTCTAACCTTGATACTGGTGACTCAGTGCAAGATTCATTATATGTGTGTCGACCTAACCTTGGAGGCGATAGTAACTCCCCCAGGAAGAGCACTACACAATTTGGCTAGTAACGTGGGGCTATTTGTACTCCACACAAGATTCATTATATGTGTGTTGACCTAACCTTGGAGGCGAAAGTAACTCCCTCAAGAAGAGCTCCACGATATATATATATATATTATATATATATATATATATATATATATATATATATATATATATATAGTTAAATTAAGTTTAAATCAAGCTTGATTTCTAAGTAATACCTTCAACAAGCTAGCTTTATGAAATTTCTATTAATTCGTAGCACTGAGGATCCTCTTAATAAATTATATTTCAATAACTCATGTGCGAAGATTTTTCACAAATTTTAAAGATGTAGCATGGTTTTCGCCCCATATATCCTGTACTTCTCTGGTAGGCTGCTATCATCCTCTCCAATGGGGATATTTGAATTAATAACTCATGTCATAGTGTGACTCCACTGAGTTAGGTTTATTACTTATGCCGTGCTACCATTTTCTCCCAAATAGGTTGGATAGCATTTTTCACCTATTAACCTAAAGAAAGTTATCGGCTCCAAAATGGTAAATTCTTGATAAATTAATTATGAAAGGATCTATTGCTTTTGAATAAGAAATCCAGTTATCAGAGCAAACCAACTTATAATTTTCATAAGAATTCTGGCAATATACAACACAAATCCACAGAACAACACCTTACAACACTCAAACATATAGCATCATTATAAGCTAAAATACTTATCCATTTATATAGTTGAAAACAATGGCTATAGGCTTGTAAACACTCAAATAAAATTATACAAAATTAGAACACCACAAAACTGTTCAAATCTCAAATTAAAACATTATAAATTTCAATTAAACAGAAAAATATTCAGAGAGCACAAAACACTTTCAACAGCCAGCCACCATTTTTTTAGAGAAGAGTAACAAAGACCCGCCTTTTAGATGAAGCCAAGAACAGTGACGTTATGAACACGTCATCGATATTAATTTTCAAAAAATTTTAAATTACAAGTTTAGAATTTACATTCTACATTATTTTTGTTCTCAATAAAACTTTGTTTCGAAACTGTTATTTTGAATTTATTTATCCTCTATGCTGTTTATAATGATCTGTTAATTCTGAAATAGAACTCTTTTTCAGTGATACCATGGAATGTGCAACACAATTATTTATGATAAATTCTCAGTTAAAATTTGTCCGCAAATCGATTACTCTGATATTTACTATCAAGTTTTATAGATCTCGAATTGAAAATTCGATTTTAATTGAGAAAAAATGTAATATTACACTTATAAAAAGTCTTTGATACTTGAACTTTTGCAATAAATGAAATTTAATTTTTATAAGGGATTCAGTCTATTGCTCTTGTGATGGCTGGCATCTTGGTTGGTCTCTGGCAAGCAAGTGGGCAGTTGGTCTTCCCCTATTCTCTCTCGAAGATACTTCCGACTCTAAATTGGCATAAAATTTAAATATCCTTTCCTATTGGTGAATTTCAAATAATCTGTGATGACAAAATTTAATACTGTCAAATAGTCCATATTACTAGAGCATATTACAATCTTAAAATTGAATACCTATTTTTATCCTCAACTCTTATTTTATTTTAATCACATTGTTCTGTACATTCTACAACAATTACAAATTTTTATAATTTTAATAAAGACCACGTGGAGATTTTGAATCAAATACCTTTTAGCGCCGAGCGAATATTGTGTTCTGATTGGTGAACAGTCAGATTCGGCTCGAGTGTAAAGAATGTATCAATGCACATAGAAAAATTAGGCCTTACTTCCTTTTTATTTTTTATTATGTCTTTGTATTTTATATTTGCTCACATATATCATTAAACATTTATATATAATATTCAAACATTCATATCCTTTATTTTGCATGCTATAAATATACAAAACCCTCTTGTCCTTGTCTTAACGAATGCTACCTAGATGCAATTATTTTGCTAGCAAGTATCTGATTTAATTTGAATTTCGTTTCATTTCAAAATGAATTTAGTTAATTGAAAAAGGATGTTTGTATTTGCTGATGAGCTGTTTTGCTTTTAATTCTTGTTCTGACGTAAGGTCAGTAAAGTGAAGTCTCGTCCTGGTCACTCACTTCTCCCTCTATTTCTCCAATCACGGATTGACAAAGCATTCTTACGTCTTGTTTTCCTGTATTGAAAATTCTTATTTCTTCGATCTCTCCAATTTCACAATCTTTTCTGTCCCAAAGCACATGCAATTTTTTGTTCTGTATTAATGGTTCATTAGGGGTGAATGAAAATACTCTATTCACTTGATTGGTCAAAATCACTTTCACATTGACTTCTCTTTGGGCTGGTATTATAGTTTCAAAAGCACATTTAACTACATTTAGGTACTACTCTTTTCTAAGACTTCCATAGGAATTTCGTGTTTTATTCAACGAACAAATCCAGTCTTCGTCCATATTTAAATCAATTATACAACCATTATCATTCATTGAAATTGTTCTACTATCAAAGTCTATTTGCGCTCTATAATCTAATAAAAACGAATTTCCTAACAATATATCACATTGTATTTGTTCTGTCACTAGTAAGTTAATCTTGAATTTTCTTTCAAGTATTTGTATTTCGCTCAAAATCGAACCTAGAATAGGAAAATAATGTCAGTATGTTCCAATTTCTTTAATTCATCATTATTGAATAAACCTTTGCGAGCTATATTGACATTTGAGCCTGTATCGATGGTAATTGATACCTCTTTTCCTCTCAATTTACCATGGGCAGAAAGTGCTGAGGCTATGTCTCCGCTCATTAGTCAATGATCCATTCATTTGCAACTCATGCTGAGTCTGTGTCTCTGAGCATAACTTTCCGGATTCAGCATTGTTCTCTTTACATCTGGAATTCAATCGATGACTTTTAAGGTTTTGAAAAAAATTTCTCACAAATTCAATTATTTTGTCTTGTTCTTCTTTTACTCGTATGGAAGAAATATTAAATTTGAGTTCGTTATTATCGATATTATCACGGGAATTTGGATGAGATGTTAGTTCATACTTGTGTGTTTAGATTTTTTAACAACGGATCCGGATCCCAAGTTTGAGTCCGATTCATCTAAGCTCGGGATCCTGCTCTCGCGTTTTTTGTCAAATAGAAACAATCGTCAGTCCAGTGGTTATTACGTCTACAATATTTGCAAAATCTGGTCCTGCGATTTTCATTACCGTCATTCCTATTTCTATTTCTCTCATTACTTCGATCTGCTTGTCTGTTGAATTGAATCCCGCTATTGTGATAATTCTTCTGTGTTGACTCGGCACTTTCTCTCTCACTTCTATCAACGATGGGATTCCTATTGAATTGACCTTGAAGATTATTTTAATGCAGCTCACTTGAAACTAATCTTCGACTTTTGTTTCCGTAATTGTTAATTTCCACTCCACAACCCAAGAGAGACTATGAAGATTCGGTGTGATAATAATAATAAATAATAATAATAATATAATATTAATAATAGTAGATAATAATGAATAGATTTCATTGTCATAGACCAATATAGGTAATTGACAAAGTCATGGTAATACAATTACAAAATAATAAATTCAAAGCAATAGTTTAAAGTCACAAAGTAGAATTACATCAAGTGGAATCGAAAAACTCTGTCAAACAATAGAAAGGTCTCAAAACCAGCCACTCAAAAAGTTTTTTTTTTTTAAATAACAATATTTTCACAACATTTGATATCCAATGGCAACTTATTGTACATTCTCAAGCCTATGCTGTCATAGTGTTTCATGCTTATGACAAGACGTTGATATGGAATATCAATGTGGTCTTTTTTCCTGGTGTCATAAGCATGAATATTGGATCTTTTATTCAAGCTATGGAGATTCTTTCTATTGTGCATTATCACTTGAAATATATAGAGATTTATGACAGTCAATATTTTTGTTTTTTGAAAAGAGGTCGACAGTGATCTAGATACCCTGCACCTGTCAATATTCTGATAGCTTTTTTCTGCAAAAGCAAGACCTTATTGATGTGGCAGCTGTTTCCATATACTAAAATTCCGTATGCAATTATGCTTTGGAAGAAAGCAAAATATGAGTTTCTGAGGTATTTTTCCGGTACAAGATTCTTCAACTGCCTTAACAGATAGATAACCCTAGATAACCTAGCAGAAACGAAATTTATGTGGGGTTCCCAGGTCAACCTGTGATCAAACATTAAGCCCAAAAACTTTAAAGTATTGTTATTGTTGTGTGTGTAATCCCTGAGACCAAATGTCATAAGCTGAGTTTTATCCTCGTTCAATTTAAAGCCATTAGCTCTTAACCACTTGGAAGCTTCCGCCAAGGTATCAGCTGTCATATTATGTAAAGTGTGTGCATCTGAATGAGAAATAAGAAAAGTGGTGTCATCAGCATACAACACAGTCTTGCTTTTGATTGTGAGAGGAAGATCATTACAAAGATCATCAATACAAAGAGGAGTGGTCCCAATATTGATCCTTGGGGGACGCCGTACTTTACTTTAGCAAGATTGGATCTCTTTATTTCCTACACAAACAACTTGCTGGCGATCGCAAAGGTACGATCTAAAAAGACTAAGGCTCCTCCCACTGACTCCATAATAAGCTAATTTTTCAAGCAAAATATCATGATTCACGCAGTCAAATGCCTTGCTCAGGTCACAGAAGGCAGCCTGAGCAAAGCACCTGTTTTCAAAAAACTCAATTACAATGTGTGGAAATGTGTGGAAATACATTTGGAGCTGGTATTATAGGGTTGTGAGAACAACCCTAGACATTATGGTAACAATTTATAATGGGGGAATCGCTTGGCTTGCGAGAGGTTAAATTGATCTATCTCTGTAACTCATGAGAAAGGAACTATATTTTAAAAGAATAAACAGAACAGATTATATTTTGGAGATCCATGAAATCGATTCAATTAAATTGTAACTCAAAATGAAACTGGAAACTTGAATAAAATAATATTAAGAAAACTTTTTAAAAAAAACAATAGAATAATTACAGGATTCGACATCAATAAAAAACATGTATAATATATAATAAAATTGATAATATAAGTAACTTATGAACCAGGAAAATGGTGTCTCGGAACAGAGGGGTAGAGCCGGGCCCGATTATCTGCTGTAGATAGTCCCAGGTCCTGTCCTCGTAACCGACTGCCAAGAGGCTTACATTTTCAGTCCAATTTTACTTGTCATGAATTTTCACTGTCGTCGACACTTTTAATTTTTAAACAATGGGTGCTCTCGGATTGTGAAAATTCATGTCAAATAATCGGCTATATTACAATAACAAAACATCAATCGGGTTCAAAAGAAAGACTACTGTTATTGTAATTTAGTTGACCAATAAGGGAGAAGTAAGCTGACCATGAAGGGTATGTCTACAGGAATACTGTATTATATTTATTTATTAATATCAATTTTAGAAATATCAATGTATTCATTTATTAATTCATCGAATGTGTGACAGAGAGGACGTAGAGTCCCAACTCCGCCCCCAATGAATACAATAATTATTATTATTCAATTCAAGCCAATTCATCCTCTAAGTATCTTTGCCCACTGCTATTATCTTGCAATCCTTTCCTTCAATTAGTTAATTTTGTTGTCTTCTTCACTGTCCTCTCCATACCGTACGCATCTACTTTTCTCAATATTATTGTCACATACTTTCCTTTGGTTGTAGTTTTTGAAATTTCAGAATAATTTTTAATTATTGTTGATTCAAGATAAAAATTAATTTCAACTTTTAATTTAGGACCATTTGTTAAATTTCTCCCTATCTACTTGAGAATTCTCTTTGTATGTTTATTTGATATTTATTCATTTATTCAATGATACAACAAACACAATTCATTAAAATGATAGGGGAAGGACCAACAGGCAGAGTCCAAAACTCTGTTCCTTCCCCGAATTTCGATTCATACACTATAGTCCGAAAAGTAGGTTATGATCCATACACTTTTGAATTTAAGTCCAATTTTCAGTCCTAACTTTTGATGACAGAAGATTTTAAAACAGATATTGGTTCTCTTAATTTTTAATTAAGATTGTCTAAAAACCAAAATATTAAATTACAAAATAGCTCTCACTAATCACTTAAACTGTAAAAATAATTATTAACTCTAAAAATTAATGATTCAAAAAATTAAAAACAAACTTATTTGTGAATATATCATAAAGGAAAAACATGCAATACCCAAGCATGAAGTAAATCGAACACATATACATAATTTATATCTACTATACTCACATAATGTACGTGAGTAGTATTTATATTATGCTTATTTGTGTCTTATCACAATACGTCTAATGTCAAATATATCAGAAACAATAGTGAAATATCATTGTGGAGTTCCAACATTGAAATATTTCCCTATTTGCACTTACGTGATTAAGAACAAATCTGTTATGGAATCATCAAAATAATATTGTATTATCAATTTGAGATAAGTGTTTTGGTGATAATTATAATTCTATCCAAGCGAATTAATTGTTGGCAAATCTCATTCCTGTATAAACGTCGAACAATGTGCATTAAATAACGTATATTGATGTTTATTGCTGGCAAAATTGAATATGAAATACCCCAATCATGAGCGACGCTAGGACTATTCATCGTCACAGCAGATATATGCGCCGTTATTTTTTATCAAAAGTGCTCACATAAGCAGCAATGGTTAACTGGTTGCTTTTGTGTTTTGACGCGTGATGTATTGTATTGTAACCGATGGAGGTATTTTTAACCCTAGACCACACCTGACATCATTTCTGTAACCAAGTGTCTCTTGATTTTGTCTCTTGACTTGATTAATCTTCCAAAATATTAAATATATAAGAATACATGTGATTTGAAAGTCATTTTTGCAGACTATACCACCGCTGGCCACCAATGTAAACGGAGGGGGGTTGTTTCTACTCTTCTATAATATTTGCTGAAATTATACTACCAAACTTATGTTTGAATCCTTGATTGGTTGGGAGCTTACAATGGATTCGTTCATTCAAATGCACAGATTATCATCATTATTCGACTTTCACCTTTTCTAGCAACTACAGTAACTACGAGCCAGGAACTTCATTAAAAATACTGATAAAATTCAACTTCAGGTTCATTGAACTCTAATGGTAGAATTCAAATGTTCTAATCGGTAGAACAAATTATTAAAAGTCATGTAACATGTTAAATTTTCAAACAGAACAAATTTATTCAGCAATCGATTCAGGTCAAGAAGACGTACTCAATTTTTAATCTATACAATTTGGGAACCTGCTAACTTGCTGCAACTAAATTCGGGCCTCGGTCATTCTATGTTACTAAATTTTGAGCTATAATACGAAAACAACAAAAGTTTAGCACTCATCATTTTTAAAATTAAAATTTCGACTCTTCAGAATCACACACATAAGATTTAAGAAAACTCACTATACTGGAACTCACACGCACAAATAATTTTCTGATTCTACTCCCACTAACTCTATTAAATTTGATTTCCTATTCAACTAGATAAAAATTACTGATAACTGAAAACATAACAATTTGTCCCTCTGAATGGGAAATGGGCCCATTCAGAGGACCGGGGCTCGCACACCGTTAGTAGTATAAAAAGGGGGAGTCTGGTGCACAAGTGCACCAGACTCCCCCTTTAATCAAGGTCATCCAGGTCAACCACCCCCAACCTCAAGGTCATCCAGGTCAACCACCCTAACCTCAAGGTCATCCAGGTCAACCACCCCTAACCTCAAGGTCATCTAGGTCAACCACACCCACCTCAAGGTCATCTAGGTCAACCACACCTACCTCAAGGTCATCCAGGTCAACCACTCCCACCTCAAGGTCATCCAGGTCAACCACACCCACCTCAAGGTCATCTAGGTCAACCACACCTACCTCAAGGTCATCCAGGTCAACCACACCCACCTCAAGGTCATCCAGGTCAACCACACCCACCCTCAAGGTTATCCAGGTCAACCAAACCTAACCTCAAGGTCATCCAGGTCAACCAAACCTACCCTCAAGGTCATCTAGGTCAACCAAACCTAACCTCAAGGTCATCTAGGAGTGAAAGGAATAAACACTTCATAATAGAACAAATTCACACCTGGACTAAGAAGAGAGTTTGCAGGAAATGATTTACACCACATATATCCTGCTTCTATTTTTATTAGATGGAAAGGATATGCGGTCAAGAAGTAGTGCAATTTCTAGAACAGGAAACCATAAATAGTTTTACTCACAAACTAAGAAAGAAAAATAAAAAATAAAAAAAAATAAAAAAAAAAAAAAAATAAAAAAAAGAAAAAAAATTAAAAAAAAAATTATAAAAAAAAAAAAATAATTTATTAAAAAAAAAATTAAAAAAAATGAAAAAAATGATTTATTTGAAAAAAAAATAAATAAATAAAAAAAAATTAAAAAAAAAATTAAAAAAAAAATTGAAAAAAAAGAAATTTAAAAAAAAAATTGAAAAAAAAAAAATAAAAACACATAAATTCGGGAATAAATGGGAAAAAAGGGAAAAAGGGAAAAAAAAATTCCCTCCGGATCCTGAACTGGGTATAAAAGGAGTTGTTCTGCAAGGAGTGGGACATTGTGTCCAGTGCAGTCGTGCCGTCAGTATGTGTGTGTACCACCAGTACGTGTGTGTGTGTGTGATTTCGGCGTATTGGTTTTGGATTACTTTCATCTTTATCAACATCAAGAGTAAGTACCAGTGCATTTTATAGTTATATTTATATATTTATATTATATTCATGATTCAACAATTAAGTCCAAAAGAGTAGAATTTTGAAGTAGATGGTTTGAGACTGACAATTAATTTCTAAAATGATTTAAATTCGAAAATGACAAGTTTAATTATGAATTAGGTTCCAATACATAGAGTAAATGACATATTCAAAAATGACTAGTGGAATTATGAATTAGGTTCCAATACATACAAGTTAAGAGTTTAATTATGAATTAGGTTCTTTGAGTTGGTGATTGTAATCCATCCTAACCTAAAAAATGTATAATCACAAAGTAGATCCTAGACCTCCATTCACATGGTTGTAATTCATCCTAACCTAAAAAACATATAATCACAAAGTAGATCCTAGACCTCCATTCACATGGTTGTAATCCATCCTAACCTAAAAAACGTATAATCACAAAGTAGATCCTAGACCTCCATTCACATGGTTGTAATCCATCCTAACCTAAAAAACGTATAATCACAAAGTAGATCCTAGACCTCCATTCACATGGTTGTAATTCATCCTAACCTAAAAACCGTATAATCACAAAGTAGATCCTAGACCCCCATTCACATTCCCCCATCCCCACCCCACCCCACCATACAGCTCCGGACCATCATCCTCTAGAACATAAACACCTATGAACCTCCATCCTCGACCCACGATCCTAGATACTGATTCACTGCCTTCATCCCCCCCCCCACATCTGTTGATAGTGATTTATATATAGAGTTGAATACTGCATACCATACTAATACAATATTGTCCTGCATTGTTCCAGATGAGCAAAGCTGCATGATGTCAGCAAACAGCAAACTCTGTGGACGAGTTTGTTGTCCTGGAGGAGGCATTCAAATCCCGACTCACGACTCTATACTACAATAATGCATACAAGGATGAGCCTGCCAAAGATTTCCACACTATTCTGAGTAGTCTGAAGGATAAAATTGTTCACATCATCAGTCAGCAACTGCAGACACATGAGCAATGAAGTTCAATCTAGTATTGGAGGCAACATATTTCTGCAGCACCCTTGATAAGACCTTCTTCGAACAAGAAGAGTTTCAGAATGTCAAAACTCCAAACTACACCATCTTCAGTATCATCAATCTTCCAGACATCATCAACCAAGCGTGCATGACCCTACTGGATGAGGAGTCGAAATTCGAAGGAAATTCCAGTGGATGGAGTTTGCTTATCATCGATGGATTGCTCATCAGAAGTAGACCTCAATCCATAACACCAGTCATCCAACCACCACCAGTCATCCAACCGCCACCAGTCGCCCCACCATCGCCACCAGTCGCCCCACTATCGCCACCAGTTGCCCCACTATCGCCGCCAGTCGTCCCACTATCGCCACCAGTCGTCCCACTATCGCCGCCAGTCGTCCCACTATCGTCACCAGTTGCCCCACTATCGCCAAGAGTTGCCCCACTATCGCCAAGAGTCGCCCCACTATCACCAAGAGTCGCCCCACTATCGCCACCAGTCATCCCACTATCGCCGCCAGTTGCCCCACTATTGTCACCAGTTGCCCCACTATCGCCAAGAGTTGCCCCACTATCGCCAATAGTCACCCCACTATCGCCACCAGTTGTCCCACTATTGCCGCCAGTCGCCCCACTATCGTCACCAGTCGCCCCACTATCGCCACCAGTCGCCCCACTATCACCGCCAGATATATAGCCACAACATGTACAGGCATATAGCTTTGATCGTAGGCCTACATACTCAAGTGGCGCTCGGCCAGCATATTCGTCTTTGAACTTTCCAAGCACCATTTTGTTTGCATCCGAGTAGCATGGGTGGTCTGCAGGGTACTCTGAAGTGTCAAAGATATCTTTAAGCTGCTGGTTGTTGATGATGTCATTGTATAGGTTCTCAGTTTTCACGATGTAGAATAAGCTGTCAGTATCTTGATATAAGAGTTGAAGACGGTCCTTGTAGATGGGCTTCATGATGTTATAATGGAATTCATACATGAGGGTTTTGCTGATGTCAAGCACTGTCAAACCAATATAGATAGGTTTGTTCAGCTCCACTTTCTCTTTATGCATCGTAACAGCACAGATATTCTCGCCAAAGATGATGCGGTCCTTGTACACTGGTCGAGCAATCATTTTCTTCAATTGATTCTCGTCATTCACTAGCTCCATACTCACCCTTTTTCGCACATTCTCCATCGTCTTACCAAACACAGCGTTGTTCATGAGTTTGAAGAAATTTTTCTCAAACTTATTCTTCGACTGCTGTTGAAGTCTGGTGTTTAGCATGATGTAGGGTGCTAAGAAGTCCTCCTGCTCAACCGCATACCTCGATGAACTTGATGATGTTATAATGGAATTCGTATATGAGGGTTTTGCTGATGTCAAGCACTGATAATCCTATATAGATTGGCTTATTGAGCTCCACTTTCTCTTTATGCATTGTAACAGCACAGATATTCTCTCCAAATATGATGCGGTCCTTGTACACTGGTCGAGCAATCAGTTTCTTCAATCGCTTCTCATCATTCACTAGCTCCATACTCATCCTTTTTCACACATTCTCCATTGTTTTAACAAACATGGCATTGTTCATGAGTTTGGAAAAGTTCTTTTCAAACTTGTTCTTCGACTGCTGTCGAAGTCTGGTGTTTAGCATGATGTAGGGTGCTAGGAAGTCCTCCTGCTCAAACCACACACCTCAATGAACTTTAATGATTTTCAATCCATGCTGTACTGCCTGTTTTAGGGTGCGGTAATGACATACATAATGTTCGCGATTGCTTAGAGCTGTCATGAGTCGTATATGATTAGATTCAAGAGTTTTCTTGTTCTCTGCAAGAAATGGGAGGTCTTGTGCTCATCATGCGATTCGGTACTCAATGTCCACCTCTAGAATGTATCCAATCTCCATATCATCCCCTAAACCTGTAATACCCATTGTTACTGCTTCCAATTCAGTCAGATGTCAACTCAGTCAAATGTCATTGATACCAGATGGTGATAAAGAATCACCAGTAAGTTTGCTGTGTGATAAGGGAAAGTATTATTGTAATAATGTTCGAGAAAGTAAAATACTATTGAATGTATAAACATTGTAATATGATAAATAAAGAAATAAACCCTCATTGGCTGATCCACTGTCTAAAACTACTCTCATGTAATGATGTAAACATGTATGAAATAAACCTCATTTTTGTGTTAACCATTGATTGAGAGTTTCATTAATTCATATAGGTAAAAAAAAAATCACCTTACTTCACTTTAAGCATTGTAATTTCAACGACCCCCACTCCACCTCCCTCTGTCACATGACCAATGGCCACCAGCATTAAGGACTCTAGCTCAAGATGGTCATGCACGACATGTCACTCTACATGCTCATGGAGACCTATCACTCCAGGATCAATATGTACATGGTAGACCTACTGGATCAAGATGTCCATGAGAGACTCTAGATCAACATGGTCATGCTGCTCTAGAGATCAAAATGGTATTGAAGATAGATATTTTCAATGACTCCCACTCCATGCTCAGACATGACATATTCTCAATGACCCTCACTCCTCCTGTCACATGTCTGTATAGCATAATTGGGTCGTCCACTCAGTGGTCAGTCAGTCAGTTCAATTACTGATCAGTCTGATCAGTAACTGATCAGTCACTGTTCAGTCACTGTTCAGTTATTGATCAGTGACTGTTCAGTGACTGATCAGTCTGATCAGTAACTTATCAGTCACTGTTCAGTTACTGTTCAGTCACTGATCAGTCACTGAACAGTCACTGATCAGTCTGATCAGTAACTGATCAGTCACTGTTCAGTTACTGATCAGTCACTGATCAGTCACTGTTCAGTCACTGTTCACTTACAGCAAGCTGCAATGAGCTTGGACATAGTTGTTAAAGTATACATAGTATAGGAGTTAGAAGAAGGCTAGAATTGCTCATTATTGCAATCAACAGGTATATTGTAGGAACAATAGTTAAGAGTACAAGGCACATCCTGCACTATCAACTCCTATAGTAAATTTCTCTTGGAAACATTTATGGATAGTCATATAGTGCTAACAAAGTAAAGTATTAGTGAGTTATGATATTATATGATGTTATGAATTGAAATTTATAATTTATTAGAATAAATGGTTTTGTTTCAATTCGGAACTGGATGAATCTGAATTCAGGTTCATGATCTGGGAATTTCTATCAGAATCGATGAATGGGAGAATACAAAAAAGGTACTTGGTAACTTCTATTCCATTTTAATAATTTCAGAAGCCGTACAGAGAACAGTGAATATATTAAGTTAATATTGGATTATTCAATTTCATTTCAGTATAAGGCCAATGATTTTCATTCATGAATGGAGCTGATATGACAGACAATTCAACTTTAGTCAATATCTTTCAAGTTATATTACAACTTGAATTTCTACTTTTCTCATTCTATCACCCCGGCATCAAATTAATGCAATCGGTAGTTATTATAATGAAATCATATAGAGCTCTAATTTTATACAAAATTGGCATTTTCCAATGATGTTTTACTATGTATGGTTCTCAATTAAGTTTTTCGCATTCAATGAGTTGTAACAGTAATGCAGCAGTAGATTGCTGTTAGCGAAGTGTAGAACTAGATAATTTGCACCGCATATCCTGTTTCAATTTTGATAAGAGTGGAAGGAATAAACACTTCATAATAGAACAAATTCACACCTGGACTAAGAATAGAGTTCACGGGAAATGATTCACACCGCATATATCCTGCTTTTATTTTTATTAGAGTGGAAGGAATAGAGGAAACATTGTTTTGTGTGAATGAGATAATAGGATGTTTTTCCTAATCATTGAATGGAAAGGATATGTGGTCAAGAAGTGGAGCAATTTTTAGAACAAGAAACCATAAACAGCTTTACTCGCAAACTTATTATTTATATACTTTTCTCATTGGAAATATACATATCGTCTCCTAATGATAAAGTCGGCTTATCCATAAGGAAATATCCTACACAATCCCGTTTTTTCATAGAAGGATGCTTCCTATTGTATTTACTATACCTTAAATGTCTAAGAGTGCTTACTCTAGAAGTTGAAGGGTGTATGGAATAAGATGTACAACATATTTCTCTTGAAATAACACACTCTCTTTTATTGATACATAACATAATATATATAAACTGAGCATTCATATGAATAGTAAGATTATTTACATTACAATTCAATAGATTCAGTCCAATATATCGAGAGCTATCCAGTGATATAATTCACCCAATCTATCACTTATTTCGCAGAATCCTTTGCTGAATGAGAATTTCAAGATGGCTGCTCCCTTGCATAGGTCGGTATAGCTTGACACTTCGGCATCATGAAAGATGGATTTTAGTGTCTCTAGAAAGTTTTGAGCTCTTCCAAACGGTTCTGGTAGGTCCTTATCTCCAAACTTCAGAAATGGTTGTACAATCCATTGGTTGCTGGTTACTAGTAGACAGTCTCCACACTCACACATATCTGCTTGCTCCACTGCAGGCTGATGTTGGCAGTGGTAGTGGTAACAGCAGGAGTACTAGCTGGAGTAGTAGCTGGAGTTCTAGTTGTAGCTGATGTTAGCTCTTTACAGCACGGTGCACAGACCTCAACTGATGATGACCGCTTCCAAAAAGTCTTGTGATGTGAATGTAGGGCAAAGACATGTGCGCAGTGGATTTGTTGACACTTCCTGGCATGAGGTATGATGTCACTTTTCAAGCAATTTTCTCAGAATGCTGTACTGGGATGCATCACCATCTATTTTATAGTCATTTGATAAGGGACGTGACCGTTTAGCAGGGATAGTACTGCTTCCTGACTCATTGACTTTATCAATGAGCTCATCATGTGATGAGGAATGTAGCCGCTTAGCTGTTGTAGTACTGCTAGCTGCCTGAACCTTGGGAATTTCTCGAGAGTCAATCATCTCTTCCTCCTCATCCTCCTCCTCCTCATCCTCCTCCTCCTCCTCCTCCTCATCCTCCTCATCAATGTGTGCTAGAGTGGGGATCTTGTAATGTCCATGTGCAAGAGTTGTAATTCCATCATCTAGAATATACCTCTTCTCATCAGCTTTGCTCAATGCCTTCTTTCTCATGACTTGGGTCATGATCTGATGTTTCCTAGTACCAAACATCACTTGTTCTCTATAGATATCCTCATCACCATATAGACAATCTAGATAGTCTTGGAAGCCTATGTAACGTTCAGCATCTGGATGCATTTTTGAGAGTTCTCGCCCAAGTATTGGTCTCCTCACTCCTTTAGCTTTCTTTATCAATCCACTTGTCAGCTGATTTGGATCACTATTGTAACACCTACAGGCATATAGCTTCGATCATAAGCCTACATACTCAAGTGGCGCTCGGCCAGCATATTCATCTTTAAACTTGCCAAGCACCATTTTGTTTGCATCTGAGTAGCATGGGTGGTCTGCAGGGTACTCTGAGGTGTCAAAGGTATCTCTGAGCTGCTGATTATTGATGATGTCGTTGTACATGTCCTCTGTCTTGACAAGGTAGAATAAGCTATCAGTATCTTGATATAGGAGTTGAAGACGGTCCTTGTAGATGGGCTTCATGATGTTATAATGGAATTCATACATGAGGGTTTTGCTGATGTCAAGCACTGTCAAACCAATATAGATAGGTTTGTTCAGCTCCACTTTCTCTTTATGCATCGTAACAGCACAGATATTCTCGCCAAAGATGATGCGGTCCTTGTACACTGGTCGAGCAATCATTTTCTTCAATTGATTCTCGTCATTCACTAGCTCCATACTCACCCTTTTTCGCACATTCCCCATCGTCTTACCAAACACAGCGTTGTTCATGAGTTTGAAGAAATTTTTCTCAAACTTATTCTTCGACTGCTGTTGAAGTCTGGTGTTTAGCATGATGTAGGGTGCTAAGAAGTCCTCCTGCTCAAACCGCACACCTCGATGAACTTTAGTGATTTTCAATCCATGCTGTACTGCTTGCTTGAGGGTGCTCAAGCTTGACTTTAGTATATTTCAGCATGACATCAAAGGAAAAGCCTGGAGATGTAAAGTAGTGAGCACAATCCAAATCATAAGTCTTCATGCATACATCACGGAAGCTCTCAAAGACATCAGCCAACAGGAGAACATCTGTTTTTGAGTATAGGTCACTGTATTCTCCCAGAGTTCTACAACTGAATTGGTTCCTCACAGTTCGAGCATGTTCATAATCATCACTGCTAACACTCCTATCAACCAGCTTGCTGAAAAATGCCTCTTTGGGTGGTAGCAATGTTTCTTTGAGTCTCTGCCATGAATCGCAGTAGTCGTATGGAAACACTCCTTTCCTTGAGACAAGGCTCAATTTGTTTCCAAACACCTTGGCAGTATGTGGCAGCACTTTGGACAAGTCTTCTGGATTCGATGCTGATTTGACTAGGTTGGTGACCAGATTGTCTAAACTATCAGGCATAAACCGGAATGTATCGATGAATCGAAGGTGCATTTTTGGAGATATTCGTTTGGTGAATGATATATACTTTTCCGATGAGTTTGGGATGACAAACAGCCGATCCTTATCTCTACCCAGCTCTGGAATAATGAGGTGTGTATCGTAGTTTGAAGAGTTGTGGAGAAACACTGGTATGAATGATTGTCGCTCTCGCTGCAGGTTGCATTTATGGCATAATGCATTCCGGTAGATACCAGTTATATGACAATGGTCATACACCTTATCTTTATTGAACCGTTCATTGCAGGCCTCACAGAAATCAGCTGCATTATGTCGTTCTTTCTCTCTTTTGGTTAGTGGGAGCAACTTGATATTCCTGCAGTCAATTGCCTCATCTAAATCTTTCGCATACATGGTGAGGGTCTTCATGAAATGTTTGGCGGCATCAGGACTCCTGTAGACAATCGGCTCATAAGGGATTAGGTTAGTGATTGTTAGCCAGGAATCTTCCAAATATGGGTCCCTCACAAAGTATAAGCAGTAACTCATTGCCCGATGGTACTGGATAACTTTGGTAGCTTCACCAATCCATTGTTCATTGTCTTCATCAGGTTTCTCCAGGATGCACTCAAAATCAGCGTATGCTACAACAGGTACTCTATACTTTTGCACATGTTTCTCAAACTTCAAGGTTGGAGGTTTACCATCTTTTCCAACCTGTGGCATGATGATTCTTGCTGTATTATTGCTAGCACAATACTCCTCATGCTCAGTCATCCTGCGTTCTCCATCTCTGTCCAGGGTGTAATGGGTGACACATTGTCTGCAGATGATAATTTTACTTTTATGTTTTGTGAGTTGGGATCTTACAAGTCTTTCAAAATTTTTAATGTAGCAGTAGTGGCTATTTGATTTATGCTCATTGTCATCCTCAAGGGTGCTGTTTTCATCATCATCCTTACTCTCACAGAGGAGGAGAAGATCAAAGTGATCTGCCTTCATTGCATTTCCAACTCTTCTTGGAAATATAACGTTCTTCTCATCCACACCATAAATATTAACTGATACCTCCGGATTATCTTTCTCAAATATATCGATTTGACTGATGGTAGTGGGAAATCCAATGCCTGAAAAGTTGTATCTCTCTTCCAATTGATGGTATCGGTTGTTGACTCGTTCAGGATTACTTCCTTGTACATGTTTGGCGAGGATAGCCCATTTGAAACATTGCTGGTCCTTGTTTATAAGATTGATGATTGCCTTTCGTGCTGATAGAAGAGGTGGAAGACTGATGTAGGATGATCCACGTAGGGGAGTATGTTTGCTAATCCTGATGAGCCAATGATTACCATTGATGATAAGCAAACTCCAATGTGAATGGGGGTCTAGGATCTACTTTGTGATTATACGGTTTTTAGGTTAGGATGAATTACAACCATGTGAATGGAGGTCTAGGATCTACTTTGTGATTATACGTTTTTTGGGTTAGGATGGATTACAACCATGTGAATGGAAGTCTAGGATCTACTTTGTGATTATACGTTTTTTAGGTTAGGATGAATTACAACCATGTGAATGGAGGTCTAGGATCTACTTTGTGATTATACATTTTTTAGGTTAGGATGAATTACAACCATGTGAATGGAGATCTAGGATCTACTTTGTGATTATACATTTTTTAGGTTAGGATGGATTACAACCACCAACTCAAAGAACCCAATTCATAATTAAACTCTTAACTTGTATGTATTGGAACCTAATTCATAATTACACTAGTCATTTTTGAATATGTCATTTACTCTATGTATTGGAACCTAATTCATAATTAAACTTGTCATTTTCGAATTTAAGTCATTTTAGAAATTAATTGTCAGTCTCAAACCATCTACTTCAAAATTCTACTCTTTTGGACTTAATTGTTGAATCATGAATATAATATAAATATATATATATATATAACTATAAAATGCACTGGTACTTACTCTTGATGTTGATAAAGATGGAAGTAATCCAAAACCAATACGCCGAAATCACACACACACATGTACTGGTGGTACACACACGTACTGACGGCACGACTGCACTAGACACAATGTCCCACTCCTTGCAGAACAACTTCTTTTATACCCAGTTCAGGATCCGGAGGGATTTTTTTTCCCTTTTTCCCTTTTTCCCATTTATTCCTGATTTTATGTGTTTTTAATTTTTTTTTTTTTTCATTTTTTTTATTTTTTTTTTTTTTTTTTTCATTTTTTTTATTTTTTTTTTTTTTTTCATTTTTTTTTTATTTTTTTTCATTTTTCAATTTTTTTTAATTTTTTTCTTTTTTTTTTTAATTTATTTTTTTTTTTAATTTTTTTTTCCTCATTTTTTTTTTAATTTTTTTTTCTTTTTTTTTTTAATTTTTTTATTTTTTTTTTTTTTTTTATTTTTTTTTTTTTTTTTCATTTTTTTTATTTTTTTTTTAATTTTTTTATTTTTTTTTTATTTTTTATTTTTTTTTCCATTTTTTTTAAGTTTTTTTTCAATTTTTTTTTTTTTTTTTTATTTTTTTTTTTTTAATTTTAAATTTTTTTTTTATTTTTTTTTTTTTTTTTTTTTTAATAATTTTTTTTTTAATTTTTTTTTTTTTTTTTTTTTTAATTTTTTTTTTAATAAATTATTTTTATTTTTTTTATTTTATTTTTTTTTTTTTAATAATTTTTTTTTTAATTTCTTTTTTTTTAATTTTTTTTTTCTTAGTTTGTGAGTAAAACTGTTTATGGTTTCCTGTTCTAGAAATTGCACTACTTCTTGACCACATATCCTTTCCATCTAATAAAAATAGAAGCAGGATATATGTTGTGTAAATCATTTCCTGCAAACTCTCTTCTTAGTCCAGGTGTGAATTTGTTCTATTATGAAGTGTTTATTCCTTTCACACCTAGATGACCTTGAGGTTAGGTTTGGTTGACCTAGATGACCTTAAGGGTAGGTTTGGTTGACCTGGATGACCTTGAGGTAGGTGTGGTTGACCTAGATGACCTTGAGGTGGGTGTGGTTGACCTGGATGACCTTGAGGTGGGAGTGGTTGACCTGGATGACCTTGAGGTAGGTGTGATTGACCTAGATGACCTTGAGGTGGGTGTGGTTGACCCAGATGACCTTGAGGTTAGGGGTGGTTGACCTGGATGACCTTGAGGTTAGGGTGGTTGACCTGGATGACCTTGAGGTTGGGGGTGGTTGACCTGGATGACCTTGAGGTAAAGGGGGAGTCTGGTGCACTTGTGCACTTGTGCACCAGACTCCCCCTTTTTATACTACTACCGTTACATGTTTTCCCAGTTAAGTCTCAATCCGAACTGTCGCCTTCTCACTGAAAATTATTCCCCCTCCACGAGCGTTGAGCATAACTTCCAGTGGAAAAGCCGAAGGTGCAAAAAGATCAATGGTCGCACAATTCCCAAATACAGTAGCTTTTTCGACAAGAAATTGAAACTGCACTTGAAAAATGCTTTAATTTCGACTACTAAGCAACAAGTTGGCAAATTCAAACAAGACAGAATCAATTCTCCGACTAAAACGCAGGGTTCAACATACAGTAAAAATCATATTCCAGTTCAAAAACCTGAAAAATAATATAAGATACACAAAAACAACTACAATACTACCCTCTCAATATCACACTATTACAGTATTATTATTGGGTGGAAGAGTTGAGTATTTTTGGTGATTTTTTCGCTTCTCATCTCTCTATCAGTTCAAAAAATGCTCAACTCTCCATCAAATGGATTTCTTTTAATGATGGATTTATTTCAACTACATTGCAGTAACAAATTTGTTCACTCATCACTAATAATTATCGGGATATTTGACAAAGCGTGCTGAAAAACTTTATATCTGTATTCAAGTAATGTTTCAAGATATTCACCTTACAAGGTTTCATGTCCAACTGCACACAAATATCTTAATAATTATTATAATGAACGTACTATAATGAGATCGAATTAGACAAAGGGTACAATATTGTTGGCACCTTTCTGGATTTGACAAAAGCGTTTGACAGCGTTGATCAGAGAATACTTTTGGACAAACTTGAAACTTATGGAATAAGGAGTAAAGAGCTTAGGTGGATAGAGAGTCATATTTACAAGGCAGGCGACAGTATGTGAATATCAAACATTTTAATGAAAACTGTTGAACGTTGAATCTAGCATAAGGAATATTAAGTACTATGTACCGCAGGGATCTGTGTTAGGGCTTCCTTTGCTATTTGGGAGGACTGCCGAAATATGCATATGATGCCATAGAAAATACCAAATTTTGTATGTATGCTGACGGTATATTTGTGTACAGCAGACAAAAACTTTAACTCACTTGAAACTGAATGTAAGGATTCTATTTTGATAAAAAAAAACCTATTTGAGTAGAAGAAACCTATTACTAAACGATGATAAAACAAAATTTGTCCATTTCACTTGCAGAAATTCTAATATTAAGAGATTAGATGAACTAGATAATAAGAGTGAAATTAGATTTTTTGGCAATTGATAGCACGCTTACCTGGGAAAAACATGTATTAAAAATTAGGAATTTATGCACTTAGAAGGCTGGCACCCATTTGCAACACAGTAACTTAAAAATCAGCTTATTTTGCCACTATACACGCACACATTGCATATGGAATTGAAGTATATGGAGGGGCAAGTTTAGCTAATCTAAACAAAATACTAAAACTACAAAAAGAATCGGTAAGAATAATTTTGAATATTAATAATAATCAACAGTCATGTAGGTCACTTTTGAAAAAGCTAGGATTAATGACTGTGTATGGCCTTCACATCTACAAAACATTTTCACATGTAAAAGATAATGAGCACTCATTCAATAGGCAATCAAATGTTCACAATTACCATACAAGATATAGAAATGATTTCATTATGATGGAACATAGGTGTAAAAAATTTGAACAAAATCCAACATATATGGGAATGAAATTCATGAGGTACCTCCCGAGTAGCATCAGAAGTGAAACAGATAGAACAAGATTCAAAATCGAGTTGAAAAAGTACCTAATATAGAGTTAGAAACTTATAGTTTTGAAAAATTTTACCGGGGGAATTAGGGATACATTATCTACCTTGTCTGTTATAGTCCAGTCACTATATACATTGGTGCATGC
The DNA here is from genome assembly GCF_014356525.2 of Nilaparvata lugens. Lineage (NCBI taxonomy): Eukaryota > Metazoa > Arthropoda > Insecta > Hemiptera > Delphacidae > Nilaparvata > Nilaparvata lugens. The sequence goes on from NC_052509.1 coordinate 33,482,457, forward strand.
AATTTATACTGTAGTTCTGATTTTTTTATATATTATTTGGGTACATAAGAGAAGTCCAGAACCAATTTCTTCATGCAAAATTTCCTTGTGCTAGATACAGGATGGCCCAAAAAACCTCGTATCTCCAGCTCATTTTCCAGTTTTCAGCTATTTCTGCCAAATCTCGTTATCGGACAGAAAACTTTTTTCTCGCCTTTTTTCTAGAATATGAAATTCTGAATAAAATGAGATTATTCGGAGCTCTCTATCTCCAATGAGTACTGAGTTATGATTTTTCAAAAATGAGTGAAATTTGAAGAAAAAAAATCAAATTTGATGAATTTTAGTTTTTGATCAACAATATCTTCCGATTGTTACCATTTAGATGTATAATTCAAAATCCCTCTGGGCGTATTTTTGTGCTCTAAGATCTGAGATCAGGTAGAGCGCTCTATCTCATATAGACTTCTAGGTACACCTGACGACAATGTTCCTTGTATTGTGAAAAACACCTAATTTTCAGCTTCAACCATCATCACCAACTACAAAGTCAACACATTGATATTTTTCACAATGACATAAGTTCATAAGATTATGTTCTATGAGAATCACCCGTTAGATGCACTTCATTTCAGTATTTCATAGTGGAGAGGCGCGCTTAAGGACACCTCAAGGATCAAAATTTCAAACACTTATAACTTCTGACACAATGCTCAGATTCCATCGTGCTACACTTCATTCTTCTCGGCTCGTCAAGGCGGTCCAAAATCATGCACCATAAGTCAAATTCGGTCGAAAAGTGGAAGCTTTATTGTTGAGTGTACTTAAGCACATATTCCAATACAAAAAAATGGCCAATTTCTATATTCAAAGCTGCATGTCTTTTGAAATATTCTGATAAAATTTCCAAATCTAGTGAGGATGTGAAAATTGTCCCTCTCTAATACTCCAATAAATAATACTTCCAATTCCAATATACAATTCAAAAGTTACAGAAGATTTCAAAAATGGCGATTTCAGTATTAACATTTTTTCCATGATTTCACTGTTGATTAAGAGTTTATAAAACGATTCTGATACATCATAGAAACGTTCGATTGATTCAAAATTGTAAATAAATTCATCCTCTACGAGCACAGTTGTCTAAAATCCATCTTGAATCACTTTTCCCTATCATAGTACTGCCAAAACCGTTAATATGATAAAAATATCCACAATTTCCGGATTTTTCCAACAATCAAATCTCACTCTATGAAAATATTTTCCCATAAATCGCTTACAGCAGGTGAAAGAGGAAATCATATTGTACATTTCAAAATCAAGTAATGATTTCTATAATGATGGGTTACCGAGATACATAGCTTTGAATATAGAAATTGGCCATTTTCTGTGTATTGGAATATGGGCTTTAGTACACACAGCAATGAATTTCCCACTTTCCGACCGAATTTGACTTATGGTGCATGATTTTGGACCGCCTGGACGAGCCGAGAAGAATGAAGTGTAGCACGATGAAATCTGAGAATTGTGTCAGAAGTTATAAGTGTTTGAAATTTTGATCCTTGAGGTGTCCTTAAGCGCGCCTCTCCACTAGGAAATACTGAAATGAAGTGCATCTAACAGGTGATTCTCATAGAACATAATCTTATGAACTTATGTCATTAAGCGAAATATCAATGTGAAGAATATGTAGTTGGTAATTATGGTTGAAGTTGAAAATTAGGTGTTTTTCACAATACAAAGAACATTGTTCCTATAACTACAATATAAATTGCAAGCACACCCCCTTTTTTATGTCTATATTGACTGGACTATTATTGTATTGTCTCTTTTTTGTTGTGTTTCTTTCTATCTTTCTAGTTTCATGTTTAAGAATTAGAAGTATTTTTAATGAGATGACGCATTCGTGTACAATATACATTGTATGTCTTGAATAAAGAGATTGATTGATTGATCAGAACATTTTTAGCACTATTCCACAAGTACAGCAATACTAGAAGTATTCTCGCTCGAAGAGTAACTTCATATCTTTATATCCATATCCAGTGCTGAACTCTAGACAGCGTTGAACATTAGCGGCGTTGAATTATTATTTTGGAGATGCAAACGGAAGCACGGTGGAGATATGGCTAAGTGCTGGGTTTTGGCCCGAGTTGGAGTATATGACGAGTTCAGGAGAGACACATTGAGATAAGAAAGAGAGAAAAAGAAATCGAAAATCGGAAAGAAGGAGAGTATCAATGGCTGGAGAGTGGGAGACAGAGTGAAGACAAAGAGTGGGAATAGAATAGAGGTTGAATTTGTGTGAGAGAGTAAAAGAGTGTATTTGGAGGAACTATTGTTTGAGAAAGAATGTGAGAGAAAGAGTCAGACAGAGTAAGCGAGAGATCAAGGATGAGAGAAAATTTGGAACTAAGAGAGAGAGTTTAGTGAAAAACCAGAGTGATAGTGAGAGTCAGTGGTGGTGAACCCGAGTTTTTAGTTTTTGTTTTTTGCGAAAATGAAGAGAGACCCGATGCACGGCACGTTGTCCATTGTTCGCAACGATTTTGTTGGAGTGTAGGTGGGAGTGGGAGGGCTGAAACAATAAACAGTGGAATGCAAATCGTCGAAAGGGTATAGGTATAGGCCTACTCTTGTGTGGTAGGTGTTGTGCGAAAGAGTAGCAAAGCAGAACGGATGAAGAGATGGAGAAAGAGGAATAATTGTGAGAGAGTCTGTGTATTCGTGGAGCGCTTGGATCTTTGCTCACCATTACATAATTTCTCTCTCTCCCAACCCGCCATAAAGCTCTGTTTTCTCTCTCTTTTACATAAATTTGCTGGTCATTTTTCTCTGTCCTAGAGAGAGAAGAGCAACCAGTTATTCTTTCATAAATTATCCGGTCCAAACATACTTGTGTATACAGTACACTGGGCACAATCACCAACCCCTCCCCCTCGTGCCCCAAGGTTTGGGTGCTTTCCCTAACTCTTTCCCTGAAATTTATATCCATAAACCTTCCTCTTCCTTCTCTCACTTTTCTCTTCTTTTATCTTTTTCCAGCTCTCCCTTCCACCACTTTATCACTGTCATTTATCCAACCCCTCTTCAAAACATTCAAGTTCTATGCAGCGCTAAACATTTCGAAATGAGGCAGCCTAGGTTATTAAATAGGGCAGTTCAGTTTCATTCTTCATTCTGCTTTAACAGAAATTAGAAAGAAAGGAAGTAAGAGAAAAGTGAAGAGAAGATGAAGAAGGAGGCGAAATAGAAGATAATAAAGGAGAAGCCAGAAGCGAAAAAAGTACAAAGCAAAAGAAAAGAAAAAGAAGAATACGGTACACGAGAAGAAAAAGTACGGTAGCTGGGAAAATTAAAGCGTGAAGAGGTTCTTGAAAAAGGAAGAAGAGGCGATGTAGAAAAATAGTAAAAAGAGGGAAAATGTGAGGGAAGTGACTGGAAGAGGACATGAGTACGAAAGAGTAAATCAGGTTGAAACAATAAGAAGAACATGAGAAGCAACAAAGGGATGAATGCCCAAAAGGAAGAGGCTGATGGAGAAAACGTTTATGGGTATAGAAATGAAAAAATGAGAATCAGGAGAGAGAATAGAGAGCTTGGAAAAATATTTATAGGGATACCGACCAAAGAGAAGTAGATTGAGAAACAGAAAAAACATTAAGTAGCGCAAGAAGAAAATGCTGAAAATGAGAATCAACACGGAGGATGAAACAGAAATCAAATACTTGAAATAAAGATCAATTATCAATAGGAATAAGAAAATGAGAAAAGAGGGACGGACGAAAGTGTGTAGAAAAGAGAAGAAGATAACGGAGGAAAATGGAAAGAAGAAGAAAATGGAATATATTAGGGTTGGTTAAGAGAAAGAAAATTTGAAAGAGAAGAGCCGGAGCCCAAGAATTTTGTGGTTGTAAGCTATTCAGTGAGGTTAGTGAGTGGGGTTCAGCTAAGTTAATGTTCGGGCATACCTCCAATTCCACTTGTTATATTCTTCGTTGGATTCTCAATCCCCCAATCCACGTTTCTTGCTCCAAATTTCCCCTACACTGGTCTCGTTCCTGTTTCTGTCCTCCCTCTAATAACAGGTAATAATAGTTGCACAATAACAACGATTTATGATTTGTGTTTCTGTTCAAAAACCAAGAAAACAATATTTGCCTACTCCTTCCAGGCTCCAGTAAGCCTACACTTTTTTAGCAGTAAAACTACTCCTTATGATACAAGTTGGTGAAAAAAGATAATTTGGGGGAAAAATTATCATTTTTTTAGAACACCTGACTTTATCCAAGAACGTTGTGAGTTGTAAGCAAGAATTGTTGTAAAAACCTTTAAAAAAATTACACTGGTTATCAATTTGAAGGTTTTTATGTTGTATTCCTCATCTCTTCTGGAAACAACAGAGGGCATGAGTTGTTGTGAACTTCCAACCACGAGTTAGACGGGCATGAAACAAACACAAAATGATATTTTCAGTTTAGTGCTATTTTCTACTTTACTTGTAGCTTATAATATTACTCAACATGGAATACACAGAACAGCTAACAATCGGTTTCAGTTTGAAACGGGGCGAGAGAATATATTGTAATTTTCATGATATGCTTGGTTTTCGTTATTCACAAAAATCTACAGAGTCATTTCCTTCACAACATCTACTCTATTCTTTGAATAATAGCTTAATGGTTCAAATGCTTCATGAGTTGCATGAGTTGGTTGTACAGCACTGTTCTGAACAAAGCTCAGGCTAGAGCTACTAGTGGACTGTAATTTACTATTCAAATAATCAAATACAAACAAGGAGCAAAATTTAATCTTCAATTTGAGCCAGGTTATTGGTACAGTTAAACTCTGCATTAATGAACAATAAAAAGAGCAAAAACTCACCAGATTTAATCCAATTTTGTCTACTTGCCCTTCGAAGCCTTTATTAGGTGTTTTGGTCAGATTCGAGGCGGGAAGAAATCCGGGAAAAAGATAGGTTTTCGCTTCCAGGCTGTTTTTCCGTGTTCAACTTGCAGGCTCTGTATTGTATTTGAACAAATCTCAAACTGGATTCTTTATAAATTCAAATCCGATTCAAATTAATTCAATTCAACACTATTTACGCTGTTATATTCATAATTCACACACACAACACTTAAACAATCAATTATAAGAAATTTCCAATCGAAATTACATGACAAAATACAAACTTGATCTTGCACAACAACGGGTTGACAACAAGAACAAGATAAATCTGGTGTGGTACACTCACACAACTTTCCTTGCTCATATTCGAAACTACGATCAGACTTTTGTATATGTGTATATATAATTGTTTTCAGAGTACTTTTTCCTTTGTGTAAATTGTGAAATTCAATGATTTTTTTAGTCGTCATTTTTTTAAAGTCGTCAAAACAGCTGTTCTATAGATGAAATATCTCGACTATGTGATCTTTTTATGAACTGCTCTACCTACCTACCTCATGCACGAGAAGGAGGTTACAAAGTCCATTTCTCAAGGATGGGGTGGACCCCCCATTAGTTTCCCAGAAAGGAGACACATGCCAGTTAATAGAGCTGATAAATAACTATACAGATTATGAATTTGAAAAAAATCGGTCAAGTTATTTTGAAAAAATCGTGAAAAACATGGTTTTTTAGTAATTATCCGCCATTTTTCTCAAGAATATTACGGAGCTCCTGCAATTTTCCAAGGAAAAAACTTATGTCATTTGATAGGACTTATGAATAGCTACCCATGGCTTGAATTTGAAGAAAATCGTTAGAGCCGTTTTCGAGAAAACCGTGAAAAACCTGGTTTTTGGTCATTATCCGCCATTTTTCTCAAGAATATTACGGAGCTCATGGAATTTTCCCAGAAATGAGACTCATGCCAGTTGATAGTGCTTATGAATATCTATCCATGGTATGAATTTGAAGTAAATCGATAGAGCAGTTTTCGAGAAAACGGTGAAAAACATGGATTTTTAGTCATTATCCGCCATTTTTCTCAAGAATATTACGGAGCTCCTGAAATTTTCCCAGAAATGAATATTATGCCAGTTGATAGGGCTTAAAAATAGCTATCCATGGTATAAATTTGAAGAAAATCGTTGGAGCCGTTTTCGAGAACACCGTGAAAAACATGGTTTTTTAGTCATTTTCCGCCATTTTTCTCAAGAATATTACGGAGCTCCTGAAATTTTCTCAGAAATGAGACTTATGCTATTTGATAGGGCTTATGAATAGCTATCCATGATATAAATTTGAAGAAAATCGTTAGAGCCATTTTCGAGAAAAAACGTGAAAAACATGGTTTTTTAGTAATTATCCGCCATTTTTTCCGCCATCTTGAATTGATTTTCATTGAATTTCTTATTGTCGGGTCCTCATGGTATAGGGACCTTAAGTTTAAAATTTCAAGTCAATCGGTTAATTAGTAATGGAGTTATCGTGTTCACAGACATACACACACACACACACATACACACATACACACACACAGACCAATACCCAAAAATCATGTTTTTGGACTCAGGGGACCTTGAAACGTATAGAAAACTTGAAATTGGGGTACCTTAATTTTTTTGGAAAGCAATACTTTCCTTACCTATGGTAGTAGGGCAAGGAAAGTAACAAGAGAATGACTGAACGACTGACGAAAAACAAGATGACTGGGGCTTTTTTTTTCAAGCCAAAACAGCTGGACAGTCGGCAGTGGTGCCAACAAACCTGCTATTGGCAGAACTGTAGTCTGGGATTTGGCGCTACAATTCGAATGCTCTGGCCGGACCATACCCCCGCCTCTGAAAAACTATTTTTCAGCCAAGTTACAAAAACTGAAAAACCAAGGAAGGGAAAAATCCAGACATGACAAAAAGAACAAAACACCAACACCAAAAAACAACACAAAAGAAAAAATGCAACAATCACCACAACTATTGAGTTGGGAGTGGATATAATTTCATTATTACTAGGTCGAACACGGAAACAACGATTACACTTGAAGATACAAATATGAATAATAGAGCGACCAGACAGTATCTAGAATTTCTGTCTGATCAAGGACAACAATAACGAAGGTCCAGCATGACAATTCTTCTTGTGATGATAATCAATTAACATCGATACGAAAGTGTCGGATTTTGGTAAGATCATCTGATGACAAGTCTCAAATTCCAGTCCAGCATGAGACAAACGACCACCGACGCGAATCACACCTTTATCAATGAATGGAGACAGGCGACGTAGGCGCATAGAACAATCTTCTCCCTTCTCCAATTGCACAAATTCAGATGAAAAATGTATCTTCTGTACCACTTTACATAGATACCTCTCAGCAACATCGAAATCTGATTCTTCTGATTGGGGTAAGATTCGTAAGAATTTGAGAACAAGAATTACAATTCTCAAAAGACGACCATAATCCGAACAACGACCAATCAATGAATATACTGCATTGCTGTTACAATCAGGAGATTTTGTGACTGTCAACACTGACGGTTTTTTCGCCTCCGGTGGATCCACGATCTCTTCCATTTGAGTTCGGACGGGCCAATCGCATTCGTCCTCTGCTATCCATGATGGACCTGAGAGCCACAACGGAAAGTTCACAAGCTCAACTGGTGATAAACCTCTAGACAAACAGTCAGCGGGATTTTCAATTCCGGCAACATGCATCCACTGCTGTATACAAGAATCCTGTATTTTTGCGACGCGATTACCAACAAAAGTTTGCCATTTCGCAGATGGAGCATTAATCCAACACAAAGTGACTGTAGAATCAGAGAGTGCGACAATACGAGACACCTGACAACGTTCACTAATAATAGTGACTACTGAATTCATGAGTCTGCCAACAAGAGTGCCGCACACAACTCCAAACGAGGTATTGAAACAACTTTAGATGGTGCTACCTTGGACTTTGAACACAATAATACAACTCTTGACTCCTCGCTCTCCTTCTGCGACTTCACATAGATAACTGCACCATAACCAGACAATGATGCATCACAAAAACCAATCAAACTGATGTGAGAATCCTGAAACAAACCAACGTGACGTGGAACAGCAAATTTCAACATTAGAGGCAACTCCTTTTGACAATTCTCCCAAAGAGTGCATATAGACTCAGGCGGCTTCTCGTCCCAATCCACTCCTAATTTCCACAGTTTCTGGACAAGACATTTTAGAAATAATGTAAACGGTGACAAGAGACCAAGTGGATCATAGATACGAGCCATCACTGACAAAATAGAACGCTTAGTAGCAACGACCTCACCACTCTTGACTGAAAACTGAAACAGATCAGTACTAGGTTGCCAATTCAATCCCAAGATAGCCAAGGAGTTGTCTGCTTCGAAATCCTTGTACGAAAACGATTTCTCCTCCTCCGAGAATTTCTCCAACATTGATGGTGAATTTGAAGTCCACTTTGTGAGCGAAAAACCTCCTCCCTCAAACAGCTGCTTGGACTGACGATACAGCTCCGCGGCCTCTGACTCTGTGGTGACAGATGTGACTAAGTCGTCCATGAACATGTCTCTTGGTATTCTCGCCTTGGCTGCTGGAAAACGATTTCCATCCTCCTCTACAAGCTGGTGGACGGTGCGAAGCGCCAAATATGGAGAGCTTGAAACACCAAAAACAACACAATTGAGCTGATAAATTTCGATCGGATCCTCCGGCGAAAATCTCCACAATACACGCTGATAACGACGGCAGGAATCCTCCACTAATATCTGTCGATACATTTGTTTAATGTCGGCAGTTAGTGCGATTGGGAACAAACGAAAATTAACTAACAAAACAAAAATGTCAGTCTGCAATTTGGGACCAGCATGAAGAACCTGGTTCAATGACAAACCAGATGATGTTCTAGAAACAGCATCAAATACAATTCGGATGGGCGTGGTAGTGCTGCTTGCTTTCACGATGGCGTGATGCGGTATGTAATAACCACCTCGGTCTGTCTGATCTGCTACAAACGACATGTGACCCTGACGTAGGTAATCAATCAATATTTCATGATATGAAATACGAGTATTGCTGTCAAGCTCTAGTCGTCTCTCCAAAGTCAGCAGTCTGCGTTTGGCGACAGCATACGAATCTCCCAAGCTGCTGGGCGGCTCCGCAAATGACAAGGCAACAACAAAACGACCAGAATTCACACGATGTACAGACTTCCGAAAATTTACCTCACACTCCAACTCTTCCGGTTTCAGTTGACAGCTTGGTGCAGGGCACGATTCCAACTCCCAAAAACGTTCCACAAAACTATCCAACGATGGACTACTAATGAATGGACTACAGATGGCTGTAAAACAATTCGACACATTCGTTGTTGAAGTGAGAATCGGCGCTCTCCCCATCAGAATGTGACCAAAGACACTATTAACAGTCATCAATTTGTGCGATTCACCTATACTAGGACTCCCACGTAGCAAGTGAGGAACTAACTCTGCACCAATGATGCCATCTATTCTACTAGGAAGGTAGAATTTGTCGTCAGCCAGTGTGAGATTTTCAAGATGATGAAGTTTGGATCTGTCGATTTCACAAGAAGGCAACTTGTCGATGATTCTATCTACCACTGTGGCATCCATCGAAAACTTGACGGTAGGATCCAACTTCGACTGAATCGACACACAAGTACGACCTCGAACTTCACTAGTACCACCACCAAATCCACGAACAACAGTTTTCATGGGCTGGAATGGTAGTCTCAAACGCCGACACAATTTGGCTGTAACAAAATGACACTGCCGGTGTCAATCAAGAAACGAACATCACAAAGCTGATCATTACAATCTCGAATATGTGCAGTGACGGTCGACAACACAACGGTCGAATTTTTTACATCGTTGGATGTAGAACAACAACTAATAGGTGATGTGCCACCTGCCTTGGAGTTCGACAAGGACGCAACACCTTCATTGGAACTTGATCTGGAAAAGTGCAATAACGAATGATGAGATTCTCGACATTGAGCACACTGAGTTTTACTATGACAATCTCTACTCAAATGATCCACATCAAGACAACGAAAACAACAGAACTTTCCTTTAATCAAACAATAACGATCCCAAGGAGTCATTTTCAAGAAACTTGCACAATCTACTAACCGATGACCCGGTTTTGAGCACTTCAAACAATTGGGCTTTTTACTAGATGCATTGTTAGATGAATCATTAGATTGAATAACAAACTCCTTTGATTTATTATCTTTTTTGTGCCTCATATTGAACGATTCAGTCTGTTTCTCATCAGAAGGAAGAGTCTTAATTTGCTTTTCAATGAATTTGACATAATCGGCATAAGTTGGCATAGCCTTGTCACGGACGGCCGATTCAAAATTTCTACGAGAACTTGGATCCAGCAATCTCAAGCCATGATAGAGGAATATCGAGTCTGACAAATCAGTGAGTCGCAATCTCTTCACTGCATTGATTGAACTGCAAAACCCATCCAAAATCGCAATACAACCTGCCTTTGATTCTGATTTTATTGGACGAAATTCAAAAATTTGTTTGAAATAGGCATCGACTTGCGCCCGTGGATCGTTATAGCGGGTCAATAATGCCTGCCAAATTATTTGATAATTGTTAGCCAATGGTGGCAAATGACGACAAATATTTGCTGCTTGTCCAGTAAGTCTACTTACAAGATATTGGACCTTCTGCTGATCGTTCAAACTCTTTTTGTCATGTACCAATGCCTTAAATAGTTCATAAAACACCGACCATTGAGTCTGGTTCCCATCAAATTTCGGAAGGTCGATTTTGGGCAGTACCGACTCGGACACAACTGGCTGTGCACTAGCTGCTGCAGCTGCCAAAGATTGAGCAATAGCATCAGTTGCCTCTTTCTGTTTGACAAAACTATATGATTAGATAATGTTCTTCCAACAACTCACAAACAAACGATAACTTGTTGAATTGAACAAACTAAATCATGCTGTGATTAACCTTCACTAACATGTATAACAAAATGGACAATACAAAATCCAACAAACAAATTCCTGAAAAAAGCACAATGAGCCTAGTTTCAGGAAAATTACAATATTAACTGAAATAAATTTAATTTCAGACAAATACAAATTGACAAGAAACCTTGCTCTTAGAACAAGGCTACAACAAACTAAGTTGAGCATGGATCAGACCATTCTAAACATGCCAACACTGGACAAAGACGAAACTGCTTAAATCTAATGTGTGTGAATTAATCAACAAATTACAAATTCAAATTCATCACGGTTTGGAGGACCAAAAGTGTTCTGAACAAAGCTCAGGCTAGAGCTACTAGTGGACTGTAATTTACTATTCAAATAATCAAATACAAACAAGGAGCAAAATTTAATCTTCAATTTGAGCCAGGTTATTGGTACAGTTAAACTCTGCATTAATGAACAATAAAAAGAGCAAAAACTCACCAGATTTAATCCAATTTTGTCTACTTGCCCTTCGAAGCCTTTATTAGGTGTTTTGGTCAGATTCGAGGCGGGAAGAAATCCGGGAAAAAGATAGGTTTTCGCTTCCAGGCTGTTTTTCCATGTTCAACTTGCAGGCTCTGTATTGTATTTGAACAAAGCTCAAACTGGATTCTTTATAAATTCAAATCCGATTCAAATTAATTTAATTCAACACTATTTACGCTGTTATATTCATAATTCACACACACAACACTTAAACAATCAATTATAAGAAATTTCCAATCGAAATTACATGACAAAATACAAACTTGATCTTGCACAACAACGGGGTGACAACAAGAACAAGACAAGAGAACGACTGAACGACTGACGAAAAACAAGATGACTGGGGCTTTTTTTTTTCAAGCCAAAACAGCTGGACAGTCGGCAGTGGTGCCAACAAACCTGCTATTGGCAGAACTGTAGTCTGGGATTTGGTGCTACAATTCGAATGCTCTGGCCTGACCAAGCACAGATATCACTCAAGATATTAAAAATATGTTCAAGACGTAAAAAAGATGAGTACACCAAATAATATCAATTCATAATAATTATTTACGTTATCACTAACGAATGATCAGACTAGTAATGATTTTATAAAAACTAGAAACTCTCTTAGGATATTGGACTTTGAATCAATCACCATCATTCCCGTCTACTTCACCAACTATATTCGAAAATGAAAAGTTTGGTAATATCCTAGCCTAACCAAACATTCAATTTTTTCTTTTTTAAATAATTTTCAACATCTCTGGTAGTCGTATCCTGTCTATCTCTGTACACATGATGTTTAGACCCAGTGAGCATAAGCCCACTTGCAGACGCTATGCTAACTAAATTGGCATGTTTTTGCTTGCTGAGCAGACTCGATCAGCCAAGTATCGATTTTTGAAGTCTGGAGAATGTGCTTTGACAGCTAAGCCTTTCTCAGCCAAGAGAAATGAAGGAGTTTGCTCACTCACTCGAGTGTTAACGCTTACAAATAGTGGAGAAGGCCCATCCAGGCTATATAAAATAGGCCTGTAATAGGCTGCACTGAGCCTGAATCTTTAGTGGCATGTAGGCCTAGTGTAGTTGGCAAACGTCAACATCACAATGTCTATGCAAAGTGAATGCGTGCAACTAGGGTGACATTCACTTCACACTGTCAGCATCATTACTTATGATAATATCGCTTCCCATTCAATCAATCCTCACAGTTCACGGTGAATCCCACAATAGTGTACCGTACCGATATTTCAAAGAGTGGATTACAAAGTGTGCCTCTTTGCAGTTTCTCTTTCTCATTTTTATCTTGCCAAGTGCCAATCTAGTATTTTTCAACTTCTATAACTAACATTATTATTATGAAGAAGTATATTCAGTTTTGCTCAATTTGAAAAGATCCATTCGGATTTATTCATTTGATTATTATAATACTCCAATCATCTTAATTTGGCTCTTGTTTTCTCACAAAGACATCATTCTTGAGCTGTTTAATAGTGTTATGTAGTGTTGATCTTTTTTATTAGATTCACCCAGTAGATACGAATAAATTGAAGTTTCTTATTACATCTATACGTTTTCAAACAGAAACCTACCATCTCAATAAGAGATATTTTTGTTGATAAAAAACTATTCAAATTTATGTTACAATAATAATTTTCACTCTCATATTTTTTACGCATGTCGTTCACTAATCGTCTTATTCATGCAGGAACGGCTTTCCAATGAAATTATTGTCACGATATCTTGAATCACTGTTATGAATTGTAATACAGAAGCACATAACGCTCCCAACACTCATTTATATTCAAGATGGATATGTCACCCATGGAAAAAACCCACCCCTTATTTCGAAATAGAGAAAACATGCTCTGGATTGGAGGGATGGCGGATGTCGAGATAGGGATACGCTCTCACATTAGTATAGTTGCATGAGTGTGTGTGTATGCGTGAGTGAGAGAGCCAAATACAGGAAAGATACAGAGGATTCTGGAAAGAGATCAGCCAAAATGTGTATAAATCCGAGCAATATAGCTCATGTTATATTCATAAATCCACATGAAATTCAGATTTTTTAAATCTTTTTCAGGTTTTCTCCCTTGCGGGTTGAATGGAATTTATTATAACATAATAGTGGCGGTCGCTATCTTAATGACCGATTAAAAATAAAAACTTGGACCTGTGCGCCAGGCGCCAGCATAAAGGTAGATGAGTCGCATTCTAGGCCTATATTGTTCATCCATTTTTGAAGGCTCATAAACTGTTGAATGCCTCCAGCTATCCTGTTATCATTTTACTTCATTCTCTCTAGAGCTGGCTTGAGTTAACTTCTCTCAACCAAAACTGCAACTATTTAATTCAACTGGTGAAGCTTATTTTTCCCAACGGATTTAGGCATTCGCTGGCTGTGAAGATTATTGCAACAGCTTCTATAGAGTTGAAATATAGCCTACAACAAAACTAACTGGTTGTATTCAACTACTTCTAACAAAACATAACTGCTACCATATTTTAAGATGTCAACTAATATCTTCCCCCAACGTAATGGAATTGGCTGGTTATAAAGTTTACTGTCTTGCAATTCATAGGGCCTATTACAACGTATTCCGCAAATCTAACTACCGCATCTATTATTTTCAACTGATATGACTTATTTTCCTCCAAGGATTGTGGAAATGACTTGGTAAATGACATCATACATAATATATACATCAATACATAATACATTATATTATTGCAGTATATACTTGTCTATAATTTTATTGTGTAGGCCTACTGTTGTGTGCAGAAATTGAACATTATTCTATTCTATTTATCTGCTCAAGCAGGTAGGCTACTTTGCATGTAGATTCAAAATAATATTGATCACAAGTAGCGATGAAAAATGTCAATAATGTACTCTTTAATTATAAATTCTGCAGTGTAATTTATATAAATGTTCCATACCGGTTGAGTGGTTGAATAACTGCACACAGCAGAACATAACTGTAACAAATGATGATTATCACAATATTTTTCAGTACACAACACCTTAATTATTTGTTAATACTTAATTAATTGATTATTGGTAACTTCATTAAGACAGTAAAAAAAGTAAATTCGTATGGCTTTTGTTGGTGGGGAGTCCCTTGCGGGAAGGTCCCACCGCCTGAATATATAATTTAAGCCGTCAATGGGCCTTACGACTGTCATACTTCAGCCGGACCGACAATTTAACGTGCCCATTGCCCATCCGATAACACGGGACTGATCTGGTTAAAAAACTTTTGGTTATGAAAGGTTTGGTTTGGTTGTCATTAAGACAGTATAAGAGTACGATTAGGAGAGTAGAGATTCCAGGCTCTTAAAACCACACAACTATCAACCATTAGTACACATACTTTACACATCACACAACTAGTTTTGCATTGAAGATGATTGATAATATAATATGGATAAAAATTTCAAATTTATTTTTATAGTAAGGTTATATTCTATTAGGAAAACATGGAAGTACCTCTGTAATTGTTGTACACAACAATGTACGGTATGTTACAGGGGTGCCCACAAGGGGGGGGCATGGCGCAATTTGCGCCATCAACATTTTTGGGGGGGGGCATGATTTTTTGTATATTTTATGTCAACATTTTGAATGATGATTAAAAAATCAAGGTATTAAATAGAGATATCCTAATGTAGTTAATTTTTCCCACCTTTACAATGTTATATTTTGCTAAGTGTAACTCAATATAAAGCATAAGCACAATTGATAATGTTTTGTATGCAGGAATTTTAGTAATTTTAAGCCTATGAGTTTGAAGGTAAATCTTTGACAAAAATAAATTATAACTTCATCATTAACTATTATTCTGATCTCCTTTGCTTCATTTTAATTTTAAATGGTCCTGTGTTTGAGTTTCCTTGCTGTTGCAAGAAATATGCGATATTTTCCTCATTTTCACAGTCTCGACAGTTTTTCGATTTAAACAGTAATGCAAGATCAATTTAGGGCAACTCAGCTTATAGAGCATGGAATTTTCTCTCATTTAAGACCAATTGCAAGTTTCTATCATGTATTGTACTCATTTTAGAGACTCTTTAATAACAGTAAAATCGCAAGAAAAATGAGAAAATAAAGTTCATCATTCAATTGGCTGTAACTTTTTAACGGTATTGAAAACAGAAGTATAATTCATGGGAGTGAAAAGAGGAGAATATTCATCACAACCTCGACTACTTTTTGGATTTTTTATCTGAAGTGTTCCACAAGATACGCAACGTTGCATATGCGAGACTGTGAAAATGGGGGAAATATCACAAATTTCTCGCACATTCAAAGTTGTGTATCTTGTGGAACACTTCAGATAAAAAATCCAAAGAGTAGTCCTGCGCGACCAGTCAATTCATTGGAAATTTTATTTTCTTTAATATTATAAGAGAATGCTTTTTCTCGATTAAAAAAAGTCCAAAATTTTGGGGGTGAAGTCGCCCTCTGGCGTGTCAGAAAATTTCAGATTAGAATTTTGCGCCCCAAAATACAGATAGAACCATCGAAAAAAATTCTTTCGGGGATGTTTCCTGAAAAACGATCATTTGACTGGACTATAAGTTGTTATCCTATTATATTAAGCGAGCAATTTCTGTATATCTGTTTATATTTTTCTATTTTTTATCTGGCTATCTCGTTATATGGTTATTTATGTTCAACAGATCTCGGAAACGGCTCTAACGATTTTCACGAAATTCGGAATATGGTAGGTTTATGATATCAAAATTCGATTGCACTAGGTCTCATCCCTGAGAAAACTCCCTGAAGGACATGAAAAGGATAATTCATCCTTGGAAAAACAGATGATGATTTCGTCTGTGAATAAATCACAGACGAAATATATTTTTTGTAGTGAATAAATAAAAATTCGGGTAAGTAACAGTTTTGGGCTGTGCCTGTTAGTACTTCCCCAATCATTTTAAAGAAATGATTATCAATGAAATAAATCTGTTCATCAATGAATAAATAACGAGCAAAGCTCGGTGCCCCGATATTTGGTATTAATAGATAGAATTAACAAAATGTACTTGTTCAGATGATATCTTTATTCCAAAAACCAAACCATTTAAAGATACATTTTGTTCGACTTGTGTTATTTACTCCTGTAATGTTAAAAAGTAAATACTACCAACAACACAACATCAGTGACAAGCTATTCCAATTCATGATAAATATCGGGGCACCGAGCTCCGCTCTAGAGTACCTACAAATGAATATAAAAATTATTACGAAAGAAGAAATTATACTAAATATTCATAGTTTATACAGAAAGGTTCTATCTAATCACAGTGGATTGAGATTAATTCGCAGAGGAATGCAAAAATTTCTCTCACAAAAGCATGTTAAATTGTAACCCTGATTCATTTCACGTGAACCAAATCACAGAAGACCATCTCAAAAAGATAGCTTATCTGATTGGTTCTAATGGAATTAATCAGGATTAAAATTTAACCGGCTTTTGTACAACTGTCACTAAGTACCTGCTTGAATTATGTACAAAAGTTCAACAGCTGAGTCATAATTTTGTCTCAGTCCCACACACATGCACTCGCTCACTCACTTCCATCATCAACAGATGCCGAAATTATCAGCTGTTTTTCCAAGGATGAATAAATTCTTTTAATGTCCTTCAGCGAGTTTCCCCAGGGATGAGACCTAGGGTAATCGAATTTTCATATTATAAACCTACTATGTTCTGAATTTCGTGAGAATCGTTAGAGCCGTTTTCGAGATCCGGTGAAATACAAACATATAAACATCTAAAAATTTAAACATCAAAACATCTAAACAGAAATTGCTCGTTTGATAGTATAGGATTTAGAATACCTAAACTTGCCGACATTATATATTGTATGAATAAAATCGTTCCAAATTTGTATGAATGTTTACCAAGATTGCTATGCAATATTCTTTTGCAATAAAGAATTATCAATGATATTATTATTCAACTTTTTATAAGTAACCTTAACATTTAAAAAGCAAAGCCTCCCTTACTTATCGTTTAATATCCTATTAAAATATGTGTCATGTAGTTTTTCCTGATGTAATGAAGTTCTTTCTAGTCCTCCCGAACAAGAACGGGTGCACTGCTAGTCTCAAAAAAAATATCAAAAAGATACTTTATTTCTATTTTAAAGAGATAAGAAACGATGGTATATATTTTTACAATATTATGAAAACAGAAAGAATTCCTCACAAAACCAAAGGTAAATAATGTCCTATGGAAGATTAGAATATAGAGGTGCGTACAGATATACGCGCCGCGAACATGAGCAATTCACTTTTAATCAGCTGATTATATCTGTATTTTCACAGAAACGGTAAAAAATAAATAATAATAATAATAATAATCGGTAAAATACATATATAAAAGCTTGGCATCAGCTGATTAAAAGTGAATTGCTCATGTTCGCGGCGCGTATATCTGAGCAATTCACTTTTAATCAGCTGATTATATCTGTATTTTTACAGAAACGGTAAAATACAGATATAAAAAGCTTGGCATCAGCTGATTAAAAGTGAGTTGCTCATGTTCGCGGCGCGTATATCTGTAAGCACCTTAAGATGTGAATTTTATTGCCATACACTGACTAATGTTAAAAACTAAAGAGTTGGGAGTTGGGGTACTTTGGGGGGGGTCATTACACATGGATTGGGGGGGGCATTACACTTGAATTGGGGGGGGGCATGCGCCATTGGCCTTGGGGGGGGGCTGGGCACCCCTGGTATGTTATATAATAATTCATCGGTTTGCAAATGTTATTACAGTAGAACTTTGATAATTGGGATCTTTATACCGGGTGATTACAAATGAAATAGACAGTTTGAATAGCTTGTAGAGAATTTATTATTTAAAAGTTTAGATCATTACTTACATGATTACATAGAATAATTCTTGAAGTTTTTATTGAAAATTTACAGATGTTCAATGTGTGCACCATTTGCAACACGACAGATATCAACACGGTAGTCAAATTCTGACCACACACGACTAAGCATCTCACGGTTAACTGTAGCAAGTGATTCGTTGTTTAAGATCATCGATATCAACAGGAAGCGGTGGTACGAAAACTCTGTCTTTTACATAGCCCCACAAGAAAAAGTCGCAGGGCGATAGGTCCAGACTACGAGGTGGCCACGGCTGAAACACAACGTTTTCCTCACTTGCACGGCCGATCCATCGTCTAGGAAGATGTTCATCCAGATACCCTCTGACGTCTGAGTACCAGTGAGGCGGAGCTCCATCTTGTACAAAAATGAATTACAACTATCTTCATGGAGTTGAGGCATTAACCATTCGGTTAACATGTCAAGATAAATTCTTCCGGTTACTGATGGTTCTTGGAAGAAGAAAGGCCCGTAAACCTTTTCACAAGATAAAGCGCAAAACACGTTCACTTTAGGAGAATCGCGTATATGCTGTTCAGTCTCTCTTGGGTTTTCTGTTCCCCATACTCGTACATTATGTCTGTTAACTTTTCCACTAATGTGAAAAGTGCATTCATCACTGAAAATTAGGCGATTAAACAATGTGTCGTCATTTTCAAGACAATGTTGCATCTCTTGACAAAAATTTTTACGTACAACTTTATCATTGTCATTTAAACTTTGTACTAACTGCAATTTATAAGGTGTCATTTTCAAACGTTTCCGCAGAATTTTCCACACAGTAGGTTGAGGAATTTGCAATTCTAAACTCGCTGATCTAGTCGATTTTCCTGGACTTCGTACAAAAACATCACGAACACTACCAATTTTTCTTCTGTAACAGAAGGTCTTCCAGTACTCTTCTTCTTACACACACATCCACTGCTTTCAAAACGTTCATACCAGTCATAAATTGATTGTCTTGTTGGTGGTGGTTTACCGTATTTTGTTCTGAAATGACGCTGCACAACAGTAACAGAGTTTGTTTTGGCTAATTCAAGAACACAATAAGCTTTCTCCACTTGAGTAGCGGCCATATTGCTAAACTAAACTGGCTGTTGTAACACGGAGCAGCCAACAATAGCCAGCAACAGTTCTACCAACATAAACTTTAAGAAATTCCCTACAAACCTATATCACTTACTATGTTGAAATACACCAGTTTAATTTTGTACAGGCTATTGAAGTTGTCTATTTCATTTGTAATCACCCGGTATAATTTGTACTAGCAATGCACCCGTGCTTCGCTACGGGAATTAAGAGATAATATTATTCTTGTGAAATATTTTTAATCTAAATTCAACCAAAATCGTTATAATAGTTTTTGATATCCATCATACAAACAAAAATTGCTTACTGGATATAATTGGAAAAATAAATTAATATAGTCTCATCACTGTCATAGAATTTTGTATCCGGAAAGGTGCTCTCCCTAGATGAAAATTTAAATATATGATATATAAAAGAATGTACATGCTGTAGGAGCCGAAATACTCCTAGCTAAAGGTATGTTTCAAGTTTCATTCACATATACATTTCTATGATACTTAGTTACCCGAAAATCGTTGTCAGTAAGTGTGATGATTAGTTGAGTTGCTATCACCTCACTTTGAACAACACATTCGACACTGTTGAAAAATATACATTCAACTGCGTATTTTGAAGAGCAATCAAGTTAGCGATGCCTTAGGCTTCACACGCATATTCGGTTTCATTCAGTTCGGTTCGGTTCGTTACCGAAAACGAATGAGGCTTTCATACATGTCAGGTTTTAATTCGTACGGTTCTAATTAGGTATTTTCTTCTCAAACACAGCTGTGTTTGGATTTTCACAGTTCATGTTGGTATATTAAAATATAACAGCTGGTGTTAAATTGTAAAGATGTTATTTCTTGAACAACAAAATTTTAAAGTTAATTGAAAATTGTGAATTATTTGAATAGTTTTTTTTATTATGTTAATTTTGGATGTCAGAGAGATTATTTTTTTAAATTGAAAATTTGTTCCTTGCTTTGACACATATGGTATATAAACTTCATCTCTTCTCTCCATTCATGAAATCATGTAATATTCGTGGAAAAAAAATAAAATAGAAATTCTCCTTGAGTTTTAATTTATATATTTCATATTTTTTAGCAAACTATTCATTGAGAAAAAAATGTGCTTGTGAACTAACAGAAATGAATTGACCATATGATTTTGACTAGGAAAATTTTGCAACAGGTAATCACGATATCAGGTTAAAATAAAAACAAAAAAGGCAAGCATGTGTAAAAGACTTTGTTTTTTCCTGTTTCCCTAGCAACGAATTCGAATATGATAGAACCTATTCGTGTCGAGGGGGCGTTCGGTGCTACGCGGTTGCTATTCGGTACCGAATTCAAACCGAATCATCGTTTCACACTTATCGGAATTTGCCGAAAACGAAACGAACCAAATCGAACCGAAAGTGTGTGAAAGGAGCCTCTCGCTAGCAACGAATTGAAACCTGATGGAATTTATTAGAGTCAAGTGGGCGTTCGGTTCTATGCGGATTCTATTCGGTACCGAATTCAAACCGAATTACCGTTTCACACTTATCGGAATTTGCCGAAAACGAAACGAACCGAATGAGTGTGAAACTAGCCTTATGGTGTCACCCAGTTGCTCTCTTTATGTACACATCTTGATATCTTCAGGGAATATGTTCCTTGAATCATGCAATGTTTTTAAATTACATTGCAAAAATTTTATAATCACAGCTGTTGATTTCCTTTCTTTCTCTCTCTTTCGTTTTCAACAAACGATGGAAATCTCTGTTTTAATCATCAGCCACTCAGATGATCAATAATTTTTCCTCTCAAGTTATCTCAGAGATGAGGCTCAAATTTTTGTATCACAAACCTACTATTTGCTAGGGGCATCTTATAATCTGCCCTCTATCGACAATAAATAAATAAATCAGGCCACAGCTTGGCATAAAAATGATTGAGTCAAATCATTTGAATAATTAATTGATGTGTTGGAAGTGATCTGTAGAGTAGTAGACTAAATTGAAGCGAATTTTGTGGAATACTGGGCGGGGCTTATAAGAGTCGACCTCGACTTTATTCATTGGCAATTAATATTTCCCGATGACAGTTATCAAATTAGCAGTTATCATGTTATTTTATTTTTTTCTATGCAATTGATAATTAAATTCCAAATTTAGTTTATTTGGAATTTGTTGACTCTGGTATTCATGGATCTCATGCTTATTCTGGATTTTTTTGGCATTGCCTATCGCTTACTTTTTGTTTCACTTATCTAAAAGTGTGAAAGCAGCCAATCCACTGATTCTTTTTTCCAAGTCCATTCATGATAGTTAATATAACATCTTTTGTTGCTGATTTCTCATGTCCTAAACTTTACTATCATACATATTGAAGTGGGATCATTTTAATGTGAATTTGCATAGTTCTGAATAGAGTTTATTCAATCACTTTGATTATTGACTACCAATATAATTATGATTTCTATCTTTAATCTTCGCTTGAAACCAAAAGCTTAGGGATGAAAATTTGGATGTAAATTAACATGTATCTCATTTTAATTTCTATCTTTAGTATCAACTTTAGTATTTACTAAGTATCTAGTATTTAATTTATTAATATCAATAGGTTTGTCTTTTATCATGTAATGACATTATGAAAGGAAATAGCAGCTGATAGAATATTATGTTATTTTCTATTTATTTTTCACTACTTTTGAAACATCAAAATATCAGGCCCAGTTCCATAAAAGCATGTTCAATTTCAATCATGATTAAATTACATGAGAACTAATCATATCAGGGTTTTTATCAATAGAAGGCTTCTTCGATTGGTTCTCGTGGTATTTAGTCTGGATTAGGAATAAAGGTATAGTGAAACTGGCTAAATACCTCGAAACAACCATCAATGCAAACAATGACAGTACCCAAGAAATACGAATCAGAGTCGAACAGAAGTACATTTACAAGAATAAAGAAGCTTTTCTGTTGCCGAGATCTAAACCTTGATTTGAAGATAAGAATGATGAGGTGCTATGTGTTATCTGTTTTGTACTACGGCATGGAAGCCTGGACGCTGAAGGAGATTGATGTGAGGAGATTGGAGGCATTTGAGCTATGGATGTATCGAAGAATACAACAGATTTCATGGGTGGAGAGAGTGACCAATGTAGAAGTGATGAGACGCATACGCAAGGAAAAAGAAGTAATTATGTCAATTAAGAGAAGAAAACTGCTTTAAATGTTTAAATGTTTGAATGTTTGAATGTTGAATGTTTGAATGTTTAAATGTTTGAATGTTTGAATGTTTGAATATTTGAATGTTTGAATGTTTTGTGCCGTGCCCACAGTAAGACAGTATTACAACTTATGGACCTTGGCAACTCAAAAAAAAAAACTGACTACAATATTCTCTCCATAAAATCTCTACATACTATCTTCTCCTCATATACACAATAGATCTCATTTCTCCAGCACATGAAGAAATATGACAGTACAAACGCCTAGGCCAATGATCATGATAATAGACACTGAATTACCTATCATAAAGAAAATTTTCCACTATCGACTAGTATATAACTGAACTAAGCTCCACAAAAAATATTTGAACGAAATTTAATACTGCCTTCCACAATCAATGAAGAACCTTCAGAAACTCAAACCTTTATTTTAAGAATTCCATTGACAAAGACAAACTAAAGCAAACAAGATAAGCATTTTCTCAAGATTAATAAAAAAATAGTCCCCATATTCTATAGTACTGAAACCTGTTCCATTTCCCATTACATATTCCTTTTTTTATCATCACAAAAGTTGTGAAAAATTGAGTTACCTAGATTTTCTTCCTGTTTCCTATTTTCTATTTTTTTGTTTTGTTCAATCATTTTTCCATGTTTATGTTATATTAAAGAACTACTTTTCCTATTCTTCTACATTTCCCGTTTCCCTCCCCTTTTAATATTGATCACTTTCGCTGCAATTATTATAGGACATGTTTCTATATCCTGTCTTTCTTATTCAATTATTCTTCACTTTATTATTACCCATCATAAAAGATTCCTAGAAATTCAAGGTCCCAATATACTAAACCAACATTATAATATATTAAATCTCTGTAATTTATTCTCACAATACTGCAACAAAAAATAATCAATTATCCTATCAAAAAGTAAAATTAATTCTCATAATTAATCATCCTAGAACAATTCAAAAATTATTTATTTATTTTAAATTTCTTCAATTTCTCTGTATTGAAATAAATCTACTCTCCACTGTCTGCATCATACTATTTATACTATTACTATGTATACTATTTATTATTATAAAATCCCAATTCAAACTTTTCTCATTTTTCTCTCATTTATTATACTCATTTCAAATTCACATTGTAAGCAAGATGTGTGCCTTCACTGAATATGTAAGGGTGGGAAAATGAAAAACAAGAAAAGAACGTACAGGTTTTGATATTTAAAACAAACAATAAATTATTTGTACAAAATTAGAACTATAATTAGAAAATAACGAAATAATAATAAACAGATGAATATTTCAAGGGCTACTCGCTTTGCTGCTAGTGAAGATTCATTTGTTGTGGTTATGAAAAATTTAAAACAATGACTCAGTAGTCACCTACCTTTATGAAAATGGCTTCCCAATTTGGCATCCACTGGTTGAAACGCGACGTTAATTATTAATTAAAAATAAAAAAAACTGATCTAATGAAGTGGGTTCAGATCCCCTCCTATTCAATAATACAATTCTCTTTAAACTGCCCGAACTGTGACAGGAAAACTGTATTATAAAACAAGAACAAAATTTATCCCCTTCACCAGAACAGCCGGACTTTACTCACAGTCCTAACGAACGAGCTCACACACCACCACCCTCCAAAAGTAAAATTTTGGGTATTAATATATAACTCAGTCAATGCCAAACATGAAGCCATTTCAAATACATATTTTTATCAGTCGCACAAGCGAGCACGTTTGTTATCAAAAACAAAAGAGAAGCTACAATAATTTTGATAACAAATGAAATAAACAATCTTTTTGTCGATGACAAAAATTGTTCAAAGACAAAAACACTGTTCATTAAACTTTTCTAAATTAAAACTCTAAAATCCTGATCAATATGAGATGAATATATGATTCATATATATGTCCCATATGACCAGGTGACAAATTTACTATTCTTTTGGATTTGAGTATTTGAATATTTGTAACTGATGCTTAATAGTCTTTCCATCCATCCTCCTCAAGGTTGTTCAATAGAAAGTGGTACCCAAACGTCAGCTTACTATGATTTTGGGGTCCAGGTGGAGTTTCCTCCAGTGAAAATAGAGATCCCAAGAGTGCAAGGACAATGTAACAGGGAAGAGAACACCAGCACAAAGGACATTGATCAAGCAACAACAAAGGAGTCACAGAAAGAAATATTTGATGACAAACCTGACACAGAACATCCAGAGAAACAAAATTCAAGAAATAGTAACCAGAGACAAGTCGCATGCTGTTGAGGGAGGAACCAAAGAAACAAGAAGAGAATGGAAAAGTCGAAAGAGATGTGAAGCAAAAATCAACATGCCACAGTTAACACACCCTAATAAAGAAGTGGAAGTGAGAACTGTAATTGAAACACTGGTACCAGCACGATCTGAAATGTTGATAAAAGTTTGTCTACAAGGGAGAATCATGAGCGATAATGTTATGATTCAACCTAGAGCACATCTGTCTGGTTTGCAACTGGGAAGAAGCATCAGTAATCCTCAAGAAGGGCAGACGGTGATGAGCGTGATCAATGCAACTACCACACCTCAGATAATCTACCGTGACCATTGGGTGGGCTCAGCCGAACCCATCACACAGGCAAATCCTGAGAAACCAAGGACTGGACAGACCCAACAATACAAACTGATTGCCACTCTTGAGAGAAGGGAACCACGAGAAGAGCTTGAGGACCAAGTACTGGACAAGTTAAAACACCTCCCTCGTGAGGAAGCTCAACTTCTAGGGAAAATGCTTCTACAGTACCTGTCTGTGTTTGAAGAACCTGGCTGAGATGGCTGCAACCTACCAGTTGAACACCGAATCCCACTGACATCAGAACAACCTATCACGAAAAGACCCTATCGTGTGCCCTACCACCAGGTGAAGATTGCTCCAGAAGATTGGAAGAAGACAGCCTTCACTACAGTGGGCGACCACTTTGAATATCAAAGGATGGCATTCGGGCTTACTGGAGCTCCAGCAACATTTCAGTGATTGATGGATAATCTCCTAGCTGCTATAAAAGGAATTGAATGTTATATCTACCTCGATGATGTTGTGGTGTTCAGCAACACAATTGAACAACATGCTGAGTAGCCGGAGCATGTACTAAAACTGTTTGCTGAGGCCAATCTCAAGGCAAACCTGGCAAAATGTGAATTTGCAAAGAGATCGGTCAACTACTTGGGGCACCTCATTACAACACAGGGAGTAAGAGCTGATCCTAAAAAAATTCAAGCAATCAGAGATTACCCGAGACCAACAAGCATGAAAGAGGTGCGTAGTGCATTGGGGTTATTTGGCTATTATCGGAGATTTGTACCCATTTATGCAGAAGTGGCCCTACCCCTAACAATGCTGACAAAGAAAGAGTCCTTCATTTGGGGACAGGAACAGGAGACAGCTTTTCAGTCACTAAAGGACTCACTGTGTTCAGATAAAGTACTGGCCATTTGTCCAGCCACCCTGGTAATATATCACTGACACCACCTCAGCTGCCTCAGCACCTTGTACCTGAATGAGCAGGAAGCCACTCAACACATGTGTCATAGGATAGCCATCCTAGGCACACTGAGGATGCATGGGTCTGGGACCACTATCGCCATCACTGGTTGCACAGTGTAACCAGTGAGCAGTGCCTTACCTCACACTGCAGCCAAGGTGACCAATATGAGACATCTGAACTCATCCTCCATGGCCTTGGTGGGGTAGCCACATCAGAGGGTTGCTCCCTCAAAACAGACTCGTATGAACTTCTGCCGGCCACCAGACATGCCGATGAGACTCACCTTGCAGAAAGGGTGATGACAATGCCAATCCCTAAGGCCTTGGTCTCCAGACACACCAACACCATCCCAGGCCTCGAGTTGCAGAGCCTACTCAAAGACCTGCTAGCTGAAGAGCCCCATTGGCATGGTCCCACTGGTCTACCAGGAATTCCCATTGGAGAGATTGCAGAGGAGGCTGGATGAAATCCACCATGAGCAAACCCAGAACCCAAGTTGCCTCTGGTGGCTGCTACCCAGCGCCACATTGCTGCTGACCACTATTGCGGCAATTGTCCACTTCTGTCATCACTTACCCAGATGTCTTCAACCCAGGTGTCATCCAGAACCCCAGAATACAACCGCAGAGATTGCTTCAACCCCTCGGCCCAACTATGCCTTGCCACTGCCGCCTATCCAGCCAAGACCTGGACAAACCACATGCTAGGTGGACCACTGACCTTCTACACATGAGCATCAGGGAGATGGCGCCCAACATTGGACCACTGATGACAGCCACCACACCCCAGCCAGAAGCCTCTATCTCCAAGGGGAGGGGGTAATGTGATATATGTGGTTACAATTGAGGTATTTTGGATTAAATATGAAACAAACTCCTTAGCATGTAAGAATGTATTGTATTAATTTCAATTATAGCTACTGCTGACTCATTGTGCCTTATATGGTGCTACCAGCCGAAAGAAAATTTGTAGACTGCTTTAGGAAAATTATTTTGCAATCAATGAAACAATAAACCACTCTGAATCTATCATATGATTTTGCATAGTCGCTGAATGAGCAGTATTGGATAACCATGAACTAATTCTACCTCAATGATGCTCCTTTATTGAATTGGACAATGTAGCTTGGCTATTTTATTAGAGAATTTTATTGAAAGAATTCAAAATTTTGGCAATGCTCTGCTTAGCCAGCAGTCCATAATTACAAATTGTATTTTTAAAAGCCTGTCACAATGGACTTTTTGTGCAATCCCATGTCACATTCTGTGGTCACTAACTCTTGTTCGAATTTTTCCAATATTGTATGATATCGTACCATTTTGGCAATTTCTGTTGAGTGGGGGGTTAGCTGTTGTTCAGCGATGACGACAAATACAAGGTTTCTTGATTGATTCGGGTAATGTAGCCGATGATTCTAATTCCAACTGTCACCTGAAGAAGACCTAGGAGCAGCGACCACTGGAGGATTGAGTGGGCAACTGTGAGGGTGTACATTGTGGCTGGTGAGTCCCTAATTCATTATTGAGCTTGAGCCACCCATTGTTTCATTTTGACCAGTCCAGTTTCATCATTGTAATTCCCTCTTTCAAATTAAATTGAAGTCTTTCAAATATTTTTCAAGTTTTAAAAGCCCTATTGGAGGAGGCCTTCTGCCTACTCAAAACCCTGAGACACAGAGATTAAGTAGTAACTAATTAATAGTCAAGTGGCTTCACTGTTAGCACATCATTAATATAACCATAGATAAATTAAGTTCATTTATAATTCACTATTCTTCTGGATTTGAGTATTTGAATATTTGTAACTGATGCTTAATAGTGTTTTCATCCATCCTCCTCAAGGTTGTTCTGTTTAATATCCTAATCACCTTCTCTTTTGTATTTTTGTGAGAGGAGTAACGTTATATTTGTATTTTCTATATTTTCGATACCAAATTTGTTCTTATTTGCCTCTGAGAGAGACCAGTGAAGGCCCAGCCTGTCTTCCAGAGAGCTCTTGAAGTAACTAATGAGGTCAAGAAATACCTCATCTCTGGATAACAGTTTTTTGGTGAAAGTCGGTTTTGTTTTCAATGCTTTTGAGCTAGATATAATTTTCGATGTCTTAAGAAATGAGAAATTTATTCTAAATCCAACCCCTGACAGTTAACAAGCTAATTTATTTTTCAATTTATGTGTGGTTCATGACGTCCCAAATCATAGGTTAATTAATTTTTCATTTTGTTTAGTTAATGACGTTTTAAATTAATAGTTAATTTATCTTTCCATTCTGTGTGGTTCATGATGTTTTAAATTAATAGTTAATCTATCTTTTCATTTTGTGTGGTTCATGACGTTTTAAATTAATAGTTGATTTATTTTTCCATCTTGTGTGGTCAATGACATCTTGAATTAATAATTAATTTATTTTTCCATTTTGTGTAGTTGATGATGTTGTCTATTAATGTACCAAAATCAAATTCTCAATATGGTGGTTAACTATAATTTTAATTCCGTAATTTGAATAATTATAATCGAATTTTGTCAGTTTATAATTCATAAAAGATTTATACTTTTGTATTTTGTTCAGCAAGTTGGCAAAACTGCTGTTGAACAGCTGAACTCTTAAGCTGTATTCACTACTGAATGCTTCGTCATTCACTACTTCATTGAATTTTGGCATTGTCTGACTTAAAATTCAAGAAATGGTTTCTTCTTTTCATTCTGTATTTAATTATCTTCCAACATGAATTAATATTGCCAAAATAGGCTTTGGCCTCTTTTTACTTTTAATGTTTTGATTGAGTCTTTTTTTTAAACCCAGATGGGTAAGTTTAAGACCTTTTTCTAAATTTGTAGATCCTGAATTAGCTTGTAGACTTTTATCACTTTCTCATGTTCTTGAAAATTCATCTATATTATTTTTAAAATATTGTTATATTTCTTCATATTCTGATCTTTATACCGAATTCATTTAATATATTTTATTCTAATTAACTAAAGTCAAATTTATGAAATGTTATCATTTTTCTACTTTATGACTAGACCTAACCTGTTCTACTGTCCAATGACTTAATTCTCAATTATTTAATTTTTTATTAATTTACATCTGTTCTTTCTTACTTTTATAATGTCTCTAAATTTATTTTATTTTCTGGAAATCTCGTTCTCAATTCAATATGTATCTTTTCTGTATTTGTTACCTACTGATTTTACAATCTCAACAAAGCTATCTTGTTTTAACAAGTAATAATTTTGAATTTAGAATTATCAAATTGCTATTTGTCCATACAGGTTTTTTATTTATGTTAAATATGATTAAATTGAGGATATCTTGACACACAACCTGTTTGTACAACAAATCTAAATACTGGACCATGGAATTTAAGTAAACTGGACTAAACATCATGAAGACACAGGAAAGTAAAGTAAATACTTCTTCTAAATTTCGGTAAGCTGCATCATCAAATTTCTACATTCTCTTCAACAACATATTCTCTTCTCTTTGCAAATTAATAACTTGGAAATATTTCAAAACGTCGAGTGAAATATTAAAGGGGTACCGCTACTTCCTAAATTCATGAACTCTAAATTTAAATCTATATCAATCTTTTGTAATTCTGTACTTTGTTACAATCATAGTTTCTTCTCAATTTTCATATTTGTTTTGAGGAATTTATATTATTCTTGACTCTCTCAAATTTCGAATTTTGTTAACCTGATTTCTTTAATGATATTGAGCTGCTGATATGATCCGCCGACTCTGGGGTTCATTGCAATCTTTCTCTTGTTTGCAAGTAGTTTATTATTAAACTGGTTGTAACATTAATAGTTAATTCATTTTTCCATCTTGTGTGGTTAATGACGTCCTAAATCATAGGCTAATCTATTTTCCCATTTTGTGTAGTTATTGATGTTCTAAATTAATAGTAAATTTATCATTTTCCCTTTTGTGTAGTTGATGACATTCTAAATCATAAGCTAATCTATTAGTTGGACTTTGTGAAGTATCACCTTTGATATTGATTCATTTAGGGACTTGGTGTGTAGTCCTTTGTCAAGCATAGAGCAGATTGATGAATGAATAGACATTATCATCCTCATTATCATTAAATTGAATTAAACAAAGTTTAATTTCGATAATTCCCATACTCCCTGAGAAGATCGTTGTCTCAGCAGGTTATTTACTACTTTGAACTTAATCGAGTATTATTATTGATCTTATATTATTATCCATTATTGATCCTATTCGCCCTTTTGGGGAGAAAGCACTCAGGAAGAGCTACTAGGTAGTTTAACCTTCTGTTGTCCATACTAATATCATCTTATTTGCTGCGTGTATTATATTTATTTTTCTTTCTGATCCCACGAAATTCATAGTTCTTATTGACCAATCTTTATTCATTCGAACTACGGTACTAGTTTTTATTACATAAAATTTGTTTAGTATTTATTACATAAACTACTAGTTTAACCTTCTGTTGTTTATACTAATATCATATCTGCTGCAAGTATTAGTTTATTTTTCTTTCTGAACCCACGATATTCATAGTTCTTATTGACCAATATTTATTAATTCATTTGTGTCAGATTGAATCATTGAGCTGAAATTATTAGTCCTTGGCTTGATTTCCTTACTTGAGTCCCATTAAATTATTGATTTTAATGGCTTCAACTTTAATCATTAATTTATATGATTAATTGAATTACCAATTTTGTCTTTAAACTTCCACTTTGTTTTGTTTGAGTGAACTTCACTAGTAATTGAAGTTTTGATTATAAAGTTGATTCTGTTATTATATACTTAATTTATTACTATTTTGAATTTATTAATTTCTTCAGTCTATTGAGTTGTTCGAAGTTCGGAGATTACCTATTATTGTTGGAAAGCCACTCGCCAACCATTTTACAATTTTTCGAGACCATTGATATGGCCTATACTGCACGGCCAATGCCCCAAGATTGATCTTAGTATTTTCTGTTTAGATTTGAGAATATTTTTATTTTGAGTTTGTCGTGTTGCCACTTGTTCCTCTTTTATTTTGTGGAATAAAATCGTTGATACTATTGTTGTCATAATATGTGTTTAGATTTAAGAATATTTTCTTATTTTGGGTTTGTCGTGTTGCCACTTGTTCCTCTTTGATTTTGTGGGATAAATTTGTTAATACTGTTGTTGTCATATTTTGTGTTGAGATTTAAGAACACTTTTATTTTCATATTGTCGGGTTGTCACTTGTCCTTATTTGATTCTGTGGAATAAATCGGTGTTAAAATCTTCTTGTCGTCCTCACTGTATTAAACCAGCGTCCTGCACAGTCTAACCCCACCAGAAGGGAATAGAATTCTGGGAGTCATCGACCCCAGCTGATTGCACATCTTCAAGCTGGGTTTACTCCAAAGTTATTAAAAAAATGGTTATAACTTAATCCTTATAGATTCTATTAGATTGAATGGAAGTTGACAAACACATATATGTTCATCATGTGTATGATAAGTTATGTTCAATCTAATATAATCTAAAAGGATTGAGTTATCAACATTTTATTAATAAATTTGGTCTAATCGCAGCTTTAAGGTTTTTGGTTTCAATATTGTGTTTTGCAGTCATGGTATTATTATGCATGCCCATCAGTATCAATATTTTCACATTCGAAAAAACTAATTTAAT
The DNA here is from genome assembly GCF_014356525.2 of Nilaparvata lugens. Classification (NCBI taxonomy): domain Eukaryota; kingdom Metazoa; phylum Arthropoda; class Insecta; order Hemiptera; family Delphacidae; genus Nilaparvata; species Nilaparvata lugens. The sequence goes on from NC_052509.1 coordinate 33,514,257, forward strand.
TGGTGAATAGAAATAAACAAATGAACAAAATAATGCTGGATAAATTATAATATTTTTGATTCTAAAAAATTAATTTTCATCAGATAGAAAGATCATCACGGAACTGGATGAATTATATCATATGAAATACAAGTTCAAACGTTGTCACGTTACTTTTGATGGAATAATGCTTAGCCTCTTGCTTGGCGTCAATCGGTAGAGCATGAGAGTTAGCTTAATAACTATAAAATCTGGTTGTGGTTTTCTAGGGTATAATCTCACTAGAATCTTAATAGGCTCAGACAGGAGCTTTCACAATAATATAATACTGATAATTTATAAAAATATATATACATAAATATAATTTAAATCCTATGGTATTGAGGAATAAAATGAATGGTACACCGTGAAAAATTTGATACATATATTAAACAAATAATCTCAAAATTAGATCAAAGAAAAAATATATAGAGCAACAAAATATATAATGAAACAAGAAACGAAATCAAATAAAATATCACAGATCAGTACTATTTTCTAGTTCTATAGCACGAAACTTTACCATGTGCTTTCACTTCATTGATCATATATGCATTTATCTGCATGTAGCTTTGACATCAACTTGCTGTTGCTTGTCGATTTGGACGATCCTACTTATATATATTAACTTCCCAAATCAGAGCATGATAAATTTACAAATCAATAATTAAATATATATTAATTTCTACAGTTTCCAATAAATATATTGTGATGAATTTTTTAAATAGACCTCATGAGAAGAGAGAAAAATTGTGATTACCCTTCTTAAAATGAAAGAATTTGCTAAAGGAATAGTTAGCGACCGAGTGATAAAGCTTCCTTATCAGTAACTGTATATCAGATAAGAGTACCGTTCTGTACTGCATATTTTCTAGAGAATTATTTAATAAAATTATAATTATTCTGCAAATTGAGCATGAACCATTTTTGAATTACTCATTGAATTTTGAGGTTACACTTTGTTTACTATTGATCAGATGTTTTAAAGCAGCTTAAACACAGCTGACTGATTCAACATATTGTAAAATGTCATGCCAGATTCATGCAAGCTATAATATTATTTCTAAAAAAGTAAAAACTATCAATAAAGGACCAAGAATTTCGAATAAAAAATAAAATGTATGTATTATTGTTGAACTTATTTATTACTTAAAAAGTTATATTATAATGTCAAGTATTATTGTAACTAACTAGGTCATAGCATGAACATTATATTATTGATAAAAACAGCAGAAATTAATTATAACAGTCTCAAACATAATAAAAATTGTGTAAGAATATTCAATGATTAATTATTGTTTCAACTGAACCACATGGTGATTGAATCTCTTTGGCAAGTCTAAGCCAATCATAGTGCATAGAAATAGCACCAAAAAGGTGATCGTTTGAAAACAACATATGTTAATCTGCTATCAGACAACAAACCTGCCTTATCATATACGCTAGCACATATACATTGTATAAGAGGAACCATGTCTAGGAGATTAAGCAGTTTAAGAATTATACAAATTGAATTATTATCGTAATTAAAGGAATTATATTCTATTGCTTGCCACTGACGTCACATCTACGTCACAATCGTTCTACCAATGGCAAATTTTCATGCAAATTTATTACACCGAGATTCTCAGAAAGAAAGTTCTAGCCAAGAAGCTGAGAAAAAGACTTCACTTCCCTTTTGAAATCCTCACCGTTCAGACCTTGTTAAAGTTACCAAGACCTATTCGTAAGATTTTCGTTTGATTTTATATGTATTTTCATCAGTCGATAAATTAAAAGTTTAAAGTTAAATTATCCTTTAATTAATTTGGTGAAGGAGATATTTAAATTAAAATTCCCCACGTGCTGAGACCGAAGCCTGGACCCGCTGCCGATCAAACGATTTTGATCTAAAGAAGAAAACCACGACCGTCAAGGAGTTTCACGTGAGTTATAAGTTTAAAGGGTCCCCAATCTACGCTTCGAAAAGTATTACAGTGCAGAAATATAAATTTTCTTCGTTAAATTATTGGCCACGCCGACAAGCGCTTATTAGTCGTTAAGAGCCTAGAATTTATCTGATTTAGAATTTGTAAGAACTTGTAGTTGATTAACTGTCCTCTGCTGCCAGAACCACGACCCCGAGCAAATTTAAAAAACATTATAATTTATTTCACCATTTTTTTACAAACTGTTAAATTTTATCAATTGTAAGATTCTGTCGAATCATGCATGGTGTCATGCAAGCACAAGAAAATTTTTAACTCTTTTGTTAATGCTAAATTATTATCAATCTGTAAATCAAATTCTGAATCTGCACTATGTGATCATTTATTTTATTATAATATATTTCAATTTTGTTAATTCATCTTCTGAGTTCGATTATTTCTTTAAGCCTGTCAATTATTGTGTCTGATACGTTCCATATTATCAAGAACCGATCGAATACGATCATTGAAATAATTGAATCAAGCTGGATATTGGAGCAGGTCTAAGTGGATGTATTGTGTGGGGTCAGATCGAGATATTTATTCTCTGTCCTTACCTGCTCGTATATCAGCTTTTATCTGTTACCAACCTCGACTTAGGAGCGAATACATCACCTGTACAGCAGATGCAACCGGAGATCATATAATTTCCTACAATAGAACTTAAAACCCGACAAGACTCTGTTCTTGAAATATATTCCGAACGATATCTGGTCCTTGTACCCTGTCTTAATCTTCGGAACTTATTAGAGACGCAGTCCCGTAAATTATCTACATCGGGATTTTTGCTCGACCTGTATGATTTCGTATGCTCTTTCATCACAGGTAATAATTTTAAGGTATCCATATTCAGTGTTTAGTGATCGCTACACTACTTATAAAAATTTCATCACCATACAATCTGTCATAAGAAGAATCAAGGGTGAGCGAGCGTTTAGGCCTCCTGCGATTCCGACAATTGTATTGAATCTTGTAGTGAACCAATCAGTCTGGTGTATATTTAGCATCCACGCACGCAGTTAAAAAATTTATAACCTCAACACCATTGATTCAGTGCAAGATTCACTCTATGTATGTGAGGCGAGTAAAAAACCGCTTTACATGATTTGGCGCCCAACAGTGATAGGCATTGATGAGGTGGATAATTGACTACGAGGATTATATAGTTGTTCAGTATACTATAGCGCTGACAATGGGAAAATTTTTTGAAAATTTCATGGTTGTGAATTTCTCTGAATTTAATATCAACTGTCCACTAAGTTTTATGAAGCAGCAAGACGTGCCATACACAATTTTTGAACAAAAGAAATTTATCGATTGATGAATTTTTTAGACTCTATTTCAACTTGTGATCATTCATTTGTAATCATTCACATAACATCACATGTTCGCGACCGTTTCACTGCACTCGCATCAGTGTATCATCCAATAAATCATGGAAGATCCACACCGCATCCTGGAGCCCACATCGGCGACTTCAAGGACGGAAGATGTTGCGCAGGAGAAATGCCCATGCACCGCCGTTCCAGAGGTCCAGACGTCTGTACCTCACACTACAGAATCCCCACCGCTGACCGAAGACCACACACCCATCTCGCTATGTTGGGCAGACATCATCCTGGAAGTAGTAAAAAATGCATTTGAAGGAAACATACAAGCAAATGAAGATCTAATTAAAGATGTCCGACAGATGCGGATAGCAAGTGAACAAGGTTTTGAAAAACCGGAACAAAGGTTGAAGGAAGCAGCAGAGGAAAGCAGGACAGTAACACGGCAAATTGAGGAGAAGTGTCATGCAATGGAAACCAATATTGAACTAGTGATCGAGCCCATGCATGCAGAAGCAAACATACTCGACAAGGAGGTCATAAAACAGGCAAGCGAACGTGACACATGTATGGAAGACCAACCTACCGAGAATGTCAAGACTGAAGTCGCACCGCACCCCGCAGAACGCCGAGAGGAGTCAGACGACATCACCAGCCCAGCTGAGGACGTCATCCATGGCATAGAGGGACAGCCCGTACTGCCACGCGCCGGACACCAGGAGTCCAAGGACGTTGCCCGCCGAGTAGAAGAGCAGCCCGGACTGCCGACCGCACATATCTCCCATCCACCGAGGACAGCACCTGCAACACATCAAATCAGTATCCATCAAAAACAATCAGAAAACAACATTAGAACAATTAAAATCTGCATAAAGTCAAGACCACACACAAGCAGCAAAACAATTCAAGAAAGAAGAAGAATATTTAGAAGAACCTACAACCACCGCCGTCATGCTAGGCTAAAATTGAATATCAAATTTCTCCCCGCCATACAGAGAAAGAAAATAGTCTCAAGAAGAACCTATCTACACCGCCGTCATATAAGGCTGAAATCCCACATCAAACATTGTACCAACATGCAAGAAAAAAGGAAAATAATCTCAAGAAAGACCTACAACCACCGCAGTCATGCCCGGTTGAAATCAAACAAAATGTAGGTACACCAGCATGCAGAAAAGAAAACCATCAAGAAAAACCCACAGACACCACCGGCATGTCAGGTTTAAGGATATCAAACTGCATGTCACCGGCCGACAAAGAGGAAATGCATTTGTAAGAAATGATTTACACCACAGACACATTCGTTTTAAGCCAAGTTTGATAAAACGGATAGTTGCAAATTGGAATGGAAACTTGAAACAAATACCGAAATCAAATCTAGATGGGGGCTTGAGAAAGAAATAATTTTGAATTAACTGGAAAGCTACGTTGTGAATTACACAAATTATCAGCATTTTCATAATCACAGCCTACCCATTGAATCATTACTTTGCAGACTAGCATCTTTCTACTGCAGCCTAATCAACACAACCTAAACCTCGCCGCATCTCAGCTAATAAGGAAATATTATCAATCCACATCAAATGAAGAAATTATTATCAACTATAAGTCAAGAAATTGAAAACTGAAAACAACTCTAAAAAAATCACCAACCTGATCAAGACATCTGCCTCATGTTACAATCATCACAGAAACAATCGCCCAGTTATATCCGCACAACTGAAAAACAGAAACAAAAATTATATTATCCACCAAAAATATTTGTAAATTAGAAATCGGATGAAGTTAGTAGTGAATAGGAGGAAAGAAAATAAACAAAGTTTATTTGAAAAAATGCGTAAATCTAACCTTGAAATACAGAATCGATCAAGAAATCCATTCAGAACCAAAGCCTGTTCGATAATTTTCTTCGTCACACCAGCCAATGTGTGTGAGATCACAGAATAAATCATTATGAATCAAAGCAATATCGTTATTAACTGTTATAATCTATTATTTAATGTGAAATTATAAGTAAAAAACGCAACCAAAAATATATATTTATGTTAAATTGCACGAAATGCGCATGTTCTATGTTATATGAATGTATCTCTAAAAAGCTCAAAAAGAAAACGAAATTCTTACCTTCAAATATAAAATTTATTATTGTTGCATTAAAAGATCATGAATTGTAATTCAAATCAACAAAAATAATCTTGAAAACATAGCATTTGTAACCAGCATTGATAAAAATCAAAAATCACTTCAAGTGTAACCCTGTTTGTATACAACGTACCAAGCGTAAAAAAAGGAATTGCTCGAATCAAGCGGTAGACAATTGTCAAGTCACCGAAGTTAATCACATTCTCACCCAATTTATGTAAAAGCCAGAACAAAGAGTTGAAACTTGTAATAATCATGAAAAAATGATGGAAATCTATAATTGTTGCGAATATTATTTGAATCCTAAGAGGATAATATGTGAAATTTTATTATATTTGTTATAGTTGTGGGTCTGCTCATAAGCCACCCATAAATGGAAGTTGTGGAGTTGTTTTAATGAAGGATCTAAAGAGACCTCATTAATTATTGTATTTCAATTGTATCCAATGGAAGGAACAATCAATTATTTATTTTCTTGTAGCCAAAAGTGCACAATATATTGTTTTTAGTGTTAAGTGTGGAGTTTTGTAGAAGTAAGGAGATGAAATGGTGTATTCATCACAATATCGGATTTTTCAAATAGTCATTGTTTCGACTCGTCTCCCAATTACCTATTTAAAATATCGTGGGGGCTTTTGTGTGATGAATTTTTTAAATAGACCTCATGAGAAGAGAGAAAAATTGTGATTACCCTTCTTAAAATGAAAGAATTTGCTAAAGGAATAGTTAGCGACCGAGTGATAAAGCTTCCTTATCAGTAACTGTATATCAGATAAGAGTACCGTTCTGTACTGCATATTTTCTAGAGAATTATTTAATGAAATTATAATTATTCTGCAAATTGAGTTTGAACCATTTTTGAATTACTCATTGAATTTTGAGGTTACACTTTGTTTACTATTGATCAGATGTTTTAAAGCAGCTCAAACACAGCTGACTGATTCAACATATTGTAAAATGTCATGCCAGATTCATGCAAGCTATAATATTATTTCTAAAAAAGTAAAAACTATCAATAAAGGACCAAGAATTTCGAATAAAAAATAAAATGTATGTATTATTGTTGAACTTATTTATTACTTAAAAAATTATATTATAATGTCAAGTATTATTGTAACTAACTAGGTCATAGCATGAACATTATATTATTGATAAAAACAGCAGAAATTAATTATAACAGTCTCAAACATAATAAAAATTGTATAAGAATATTCAATGATTAATTATTGTTTCAATTGAACCACATGGTGATTGAATCTCTTTGGCAAGTCTAAGCCAATCATAGTGCATAGAAATAGCACCAAAAAGGTGATCGTTTGAAAACAACATATGTTAATCTGCTATCAGACAACAAACCTGCCTTATCATATACGCTAGCACATGTACATTGTATAAGAGGAACCATGTCTAGGAGATCAAGCAGTTTTAAGAATTATACAAATTGAATTATTATCGTAATTAAAGGAATTATATTCTATTGCTTGCCACTGACGTCACGTCTACGTCACAATCGTTCTACCAATGGCAAATTTTCATGCAAATTTATTACACCGAGATTCTCAGAAAGAAAGTTCTAGCCAAGAAGCTGAGAAAAAGACTTCACTTCCCTTTTGAAATCCTCACTGTTCAGACCTTGTTAAAGTTACCAAGACCTATTCGTAAGATTTTCGTTTGATTTTATATGTTTTATTTGTGAGCCAATATTTTAGGCTATTCTAATTGTTATTTGTAAATCTATTTTCATCAGTCGATAAATTAAAAGTTTAAAGTTAAATTATCCTTTAATTAATTTGGTGAAGGAGATATTTAAATTAAAATTCCCCATGTGCTGAGACCAAAGCCTGGACCCGCTGCCAATCAAACGATTTTGATCTAAAGAAGAAAACCACGACCGTCAAGGAGTTTCATGTGAGTTATAAGTTTAAAGGGGCCCCAATCTATGCTTCGAAAAGTATTACAGTGCAGAAATATAAATTTTCTTCGTTAAATTATTGGCCACGTCGACAAGCGCTTATTAGTCGTTAAGAGCCTAGAATTTATCTGATTTAGAATTTGTAAGAACTTGTAGTTGATTAACTGTCCTCTGCTGCCAGAACCACGACCCCGAGCAAATTTAAAAAACATTATAATTTATTTCACCATTTTTTCACAAACTGTTAAATTTTATCAATTGTAAAATTCTGTCGAATCATGCATGGTGTCATGCAAGCACAAGAAAATTTTTAACTCTTTTGTTAATGCTAAATTATTATCAATCTGTAAATCAAATTCTGAATCTGCACTGTGTGATCATATATTTTATTATAATATATTTCAATTTTGTTAATTCATCTTCTGAGTTCGATTATTTCTTTAAGCCTGTCAATTATTGTGTCTGATACATTCCATATTATCAAGAACCGATCGAATACGATCATTGAAATAATTGAATCAAGCTGGATATTGGAGCAGGTCTAAGTGGATGTATTGTGTGGGGTCAGATCGAGATATTTATTCTCTGTCCTTACCTGCTCATATATCAGCTTTTATCTGCATGTAGCTTTGACATCAACTTGCTGTTGCTTGTCGATTTGGACGATCCTACTTATATATATTAACTTCCCAAATCAGAGCATGATAAATTTACAAATCAATAATTAAATATATATTAATTTCTACAGTTCCAATAAATATATATATATATATATATATATATATATATATATATATATATATATATATATATATATATATATATCAGGGTGCAAGATTCAGCACCTGATGGAAATAGATAGATCAATTTATCTAATGAACCAGAGCTACATTATATTATCACAAATTACATTATAAAATCAATGATCATGTGAACATTTGTATTATTAGCTTAGAACTTAATATTATTTTAATTGGTGTATCCTTTGATATATAAATTGACTTGTATCCATTCAATAAAATATTTCTTATACCATTTTTTAAGACTTGCACAAGTATTTTTATTAATTTCTCAACTTTTAAAACCTCTTTGATGAGCTAGCTTTTATTTCTTATTTCATTCGAAGCACTGAGGGCGCCCTATTATTATTTCAACTATTTTTCACTCACGTGCTGGATTTTCTATGAGTTAATGATGGCGATCCGAATTCCTGGTAGTCCTGGATATTGGTGGCCCAAGTCGTCTCTTCCAAGGGATTAAAAAATATTTAAATGACTTTTGCTTTACTATAGCATCACAAAGTCTTATGAAAAATTAATAATTTGATTTAACTTTAAGTCATTAAAAAGGTACAGTAAAAGATATTGTGCTCTACAAATTTTGGTGACATTCCATGGTAGTGGTTGGCAGGCAAGTGGGCAGGTTCTACTTTCTTTTTCACAATTTTCATTTCCGACTTGCAAATTTGCATAAAATTTAAATGTTTCGTTACTACGCCGTTCAAGGCTCAAATAGTTCATGCCAATCTATTAAATTATTACTTATGTCACCCAGCTGACATTATATCTATCTTTGGGCCATATCCAAAACATAAACTGAACAACAATAATTCATAAACTCTTATCATTTATAGAAATATATACAAATATATTTGAATCGGCTCACCATTACCGCCCATCAATTGCTACCATTTGATTGGTTCATGCAAATTGTTATAGTATACATGCGCCTACAAACCTTCTACTTCCTTAATACATTAATTTATTTTTATCTTGGGTTTTTAGTACATTTTTTACATGCAATATAATTTTCTAATGATTATAGGTTGTTTCTCACTTTAAAACAATTAGCCATGTGCATTTTTGGTTCCTCTAGTTGCATACCATTTAGTTACAATAAACTTCTGCCAAGGTGTCTGGCTAGATTTTACGTTATGCGACTCAATCGATCATTAGGACGCCGATCAATAGATATTGAATGAAAAAAGACTAAGAAATTGTCGAAAAACCACTGATTTATTGATAATTAGAAAGACCGGTTTCGGTTATTACACCATTGTCAATCTCTGATAAACTAAAATACAAGAGCAGCAGAATTTATACTAGTAGGCGAGTACTGCTATTGGTCGAGGGCATGAACGCCTGCCATTGGCCTAGCTAGACAGTCTCCTCCCCCTCAACGGTGTGACAAAATGGTGGCTTAAGCAACAGAATCGCCATGATAATAAAATTCACTTTGAGTACAAAATAAGAACCAAGAAAACAAGTGGGAAAGATAATAAAACAAATATGTAAATGGAAAAACTATTGACTAATGTATGCTTACAATTTTATGATAAAACTAAATTCGTAGTGTTGTACTGGTTGAAATGAATCTGGTCATTTAAACTATACTGGGAATTTTCCTTAATTACTCTTGTTATTTCTAAAGCCTCTAGAATATTCAAAGATCTGCATTGTTATTAACATGCAGAAACTCAACATTCTCCTTAACTGTGAACTTGTGATTATTTGTTATCAAATGTTCTGCAAAGTTAGATTCCCCATTTTGTTTATTCCAATCTCTGATGTGTTCTTTAATTCTACTTTTGAAACTTCTACCAGTCTGACCCACGTAACAAGCATTACAATCATCACATTTAAGTTTGTACACCCCACTTTTATCCCAAATATCAATTTTGTCTTTACTCCAGCTAAATAGACTATTCAAAATCGGTTTGGTCTTGAAAGCAACATGAAATCCATTCCTCTTCAATTCCCTACCTATTTTATCAGATACAAGGCCTAAATATGGGATTGTTATCCAAGTCTTCTCCTCACAGTTTGAGCCTACAAAGCTAGAATTGATTGAATTTTTTTTTCTATTAATTTCACTCAATAATCTGTCCACCATTATACTCTCTTCATACCCATTTGTGACAGCTATCTGTTTAATTTTAGTGATCTCAATATCAAAATCATGATGGCTCATAGGTATTGTTAGTGCTCTATAGACCATACTATTGAAAGCAGCAAGTTTGTGAAAATCTCTAGACTCTCAACTACACAAAAAGATCAATAGATATTTTACGCCTAACCTCAAATTTTCAATACTTTATATAATATTATATAAGTAGCAAATTATTTCCATTTCTATTCGGCCATTATAAATTTAGCCATGATACCTGATATTATCTCATCTTTAAAAACGTTATCGCATTTGGCGATATTAGCCTATTATTCCACTTAGACCTATAAATTTCTTTCAAGTAGGGATTTTTATTTACCCATTAGAGTTTGATTCGTTACAACGTGAACTGAGTTTGTTAACATTTAAAACAGTTGACATCTGGTACTTGTGGATGAGAATACTGCGTGAGGTCTACTGTTCACAGAACTACTAGTATTTAATAGTGCATAAAAATTGCATTCAATGAGGCATGCAATTTATAGTCTAAACTATTGATTTTTTACCAAGTTACATTGAGATATTGAATTGCATGCGTCATAGCATGCAAAATGTATAATCAACTCGACAGCTGATTTATGATGAATAATTCTATAGTCTGATTTTTACTCTAATAATAATTGACGTTTGAAGGAGGCTCCTTTTTCCTTTTTTATTAACCTTGAAATGCAAAATTTCCAAAATCTTGTATATACGTCGACGCGCAATTTAAAAAGGACCTGTCAAATTTCATGAAAATCTATTACCGCGTTTCGCCGTAAATGCGCAACATATGAACATTTAAACATTAAGAGAAATGCCAAACCGTACTTGAGGTACTTGAGGGACCAATAATCCTTTCTCAAGGAACTTCAGCGAATTTTTCCAGATTTGAGAACTTTTTAAAACAGGTAAACCCACTATATTCCTGATTAAAATTGTTATAGCCGTTTTCGAGATCCGTCCGACATACATACATATCCACAAACAATTATATTGAAACAAAAATTGCTTGCTTAGTATAATATTGACTTCAATGATTATGATTCCATTTAATGAGAGCTTATTTCACTAATAACAGCTGGCATAAAAAGCAAAAATGTCAAACATGATTGAAATTGAAACAGTAGCGATCATCAACATTATTATCTTCATTCTGATCTATAGTAACCAAATTATAGTAAGAATCACATGAATGTGTCAGCATTGTTTGAATGGGGAGCATTGATGCTATTAATGAGGAATACTGACAGTTTCAAGTGAATATCAACGAACTGTTATGCATATTCTCCAATATTTTTATCGGAAGCGACCTTCCATTTTCTTTGGTGAGACAATCAATGTTTGGGAGTAATTTATTCATGGGATAAGCGCCTTACTTCTATGGAAGATATTTTTACATTAGGAAAAGCAACAACAGCTATTTGACCGATTTAATAAATAGCCCCTTTCTTTCGCCAAGTTAAATTTTGGCCGAATTTCCTCATTCTTTGCGAACAGATTCCACACTTCTAGAGATTCAAAAAAACCCTCCATATATCATACTGAATTATAAAAATTTCATCGAAATTGTTCAAGGAATTTTTGCGATCTGTCGGATATGTAAACAAAATTAGTCTTGATAGAAGCAACTCCCGTCATGAAAGGTTGTTTTATGAAACATGTAAATCTTCTATACGGTACTCCCAGCAGTAGTGCCCAATCAATCTTTTCTCAATAAAATGCATTTTGATTAGTTCTTCAGCTTGGTGCCAACCTAATAAAGTCAACTCAATTTAATGCCAACCTGACAAAATAATTATTAATTTAGTTGCCAGTTCACAACTGTTTCGAAGAGGTACTCTCTCTAGAATAAAGTCCTATAGTAACATATGATAAGGACATTTTCTATTATAATTAAGAGATTGGGAGAAGAAGAATATACATGCTAAAAGACGAACTTTAAACCCTTAAAAACCACCCTTAGAGTTGAAATATCACCAAAAGATTTCTTAGTGAGCACTTATAAGGAAGCTATATTCCAAGTTTTGTTGCAATCCATCCAGTAGTTTTTCAGAAATCGTGATCAGTGAGTGAAATAAGAATTTTATAAGTATAGATTCATCTATATAGCTCGTAGTGGAAGCTCGGTCCCTTGAAAAAACCTCTATAATTCGTAGTAAAGCAATGCATTTCGGTCCCCTTAATAATTTACAGTAAAATCGAGCGCCGAATCACCTTCAACCTCTCTATAATTCGTAGTTTCTGTTCTATATTCGTATATTCTGTTCTATATAAGTGAAAATAATTACATTTCACAAGTCAATCGGATTATGATTTTTGTTTACAATTTTGTTAATATTTTAAAGAAATTGTCAATTGTAAACTAATTTTTGTGTTTGATTTCCATCAATCTATGTTTGAATTTATCTACAGCTTATTCATTTATATTCATTTTATTAACGTTTTGATTTTTTTCAAATGATTTCTATCTGTAATATGTATCATCCATGATTGCTCTTTGCTCAGTAAATATTTAGCATTCCATCCACAGTGCATTATTACGTTTTCCTCTTCAACCTCTATGTATAGCCTTCTATGTTTTCTCCTTCAACCTCTATGATTCTCTTCATAATTCGTAGTAAACGCTTCGTCCCGTCAACTACGAATGCAGAGGTTCTACTGTAGTTTCAATATAAATGAGGATCGATTGATAAAACTATCAATGTCCAATAAAAGTTGAAAGTTGATAAAGAGAAACTGACATTATTAATTTTTATCAATCAATATGTTTGTGAAATGAAACACTATAAATTTCATGTGATTTCTTATCTAATGCAATGTATCTTTGAGATGGCTCAACCCAGCAATAAAATGTCTCTAGCAACTTCTTTCTTCTCAGAACTGCGTATAGTTATCACTTTGATCAAACATGTTTGTTGGATGTATGTCAATAGAAATGCGGAATATTACACAGGCAGGCAGCACGAGTAATTTGGCACAATGAGAGCCGGAGAGAAGTGCCAGCTACTTTGAATGGATACAGACCTTATAGGCTCTCAAATAAAGTTTAATAAAGGAGTCAAAGCAGGAGAGATTGAACGCTGAGAAAAGGGGTTGAGGGGCTTTTAGATCAGTTGGCCCGGAATCAAGCCCCGTATACGACTTGGACTTATTTTGTTGTGGGGTACACGATTTGAGGGGCGCAGCAGGAAGTGCCTCTCCACCCCCACCCCTATTTGGGGGAACTTCGAGCTAGGCTCTTGAAGGCAGCCTACCGCCGCCTTCCTTCTTTAAACGGCGAAAGCTGACAGAATGCGTGCATGTGTGTGTGTGTGTCCTACCATAAATTCTCTTTCCTTCTAAATTGGCTATCGACGCCTTAATAGGTAAGCTTTTGCTAACATCACTCTATCTTTGGCACATCCCTCCTAGGGCTTGTTTCTCCTTTCCTTGTTATTTTCAGTTGCTTTGTATAGTATTAGTAATTTAGTAATATTAGTTATTTTCTTTATTCCAAATAAAAGTTTATTATTCCGTTGAAAATAAAATTGTTCAAAGTATTAGTTATTTCAATTGAAAACTTATATCGATAGAATGAACGTGAGGATCAAAGACTTAACTACAGTGACTGCAGAATATTTCAGTAGAAATGAAACTCCAACCACACTGTTTACAAAGAGACGGGCCCCAGAAGGCAGATACGAGTACCTCATTTCTCATCTGGTTTCCATTCAGGCTAATTTACTTATATAGGCGCACTGATTGTCAGGGAACTCAAAAATAGTCAGTTTATGAAAGTATGAAGAATTTGTTTATTTATTTAAATTAAAAACGCCTATGTGAGCGTCTTGCACGTAAGACAACAGTATAAAAACATTCGTTGAACACAATTTCAAGCAACCATTCTCTCATAAGCTGAAAATAAATCCGAAGCATCAATCCTAATGAGTATAAACAGCTGCAATTTTGTCGTTTGAAACTCGAGAGGCTGTTTCCAAGAATTTATCTGTGGCTGCCATCAAGTCCTTCATCTCCTGGAAAATAAAAAACAATAATTAAAATAATTCAATTTGAATATGAGATTAGATTGGAACTTTGAACAAACAATATTTCAGACTCAGAGGAGTGAGCTATTTTATTAAGATTTATGAATCTATTACATTTTGTTGAAAAATATAATTTCTTTCTCAACTGATAGACATTGGTCCGGGCCTTGGAATACTTCCAGATTTTTTTTAACTTTGTTATGATTTGAAGATAAGATTATAATTTACAATTATTTATTATAATTTACAATTATTCCAATATCTTCATCCTAATTCGGAAACTGAAATACCTGTTTTTCTTTGAATTCTATTTATTTAGTGATTTATTAGTTCAGTACAGTATTTGTTAACTGACTTGTAGCATAGAAGGTTGATGGTGCAGCTCTGAAATGAGACTATCGATGGTGTTGAGCGGCAGCCAGAGCCCGGGAGCAGTGGACAGCAGCGAGTTCTTCAGGTTGAAATGCTCCTTGCCAACTCCCAGAGTCGCTTTCAACAGCAACTCGCTCAGTTCGCTCGCTTCTTGCAGATTACCGTAGCGAATGTACAGCCGGATTAGCTCTCCTGGATTTCGTCTCTGCACACAAAAGTTTCAATCATTAAAAAGACAATCAAAATATAAAACGAGTTTAAAACATAGTTTAAAGATTCAATAATAGTTTTACAACAGTATGAACATAATTTGATTTAGTAAAGTTCTACGACATAGTTTAACAATTAAAAACTGAATTTTAACAATGGAAAACATGAATAATGAAAACTAAATACAGTCGATCTGCAGGATTTTGTCGGGGAAGAGAGTAGAATGCTTTGATCATGACCAATCTTAGCAAAGTTCAAAAGAATTCAATTTACGTAATGGAGGGATTAGGTTAATAGGAAACAGTTGAGCTACGGTGACCTAGTATTGTCACCCTCACAAAGAAGAGATGTCTCATATGTCAGCTTAGAGTGTTAACCGATCAACTGCAGTTTTGGCCGAGATGATATTTTAGGACCATTGACAGGCTTATTTGAAATCCCTACACACTAGCATTATTTTTACTTTCCTTGTCCTATTACCATAGGTAAGGAAAGTATTGCTTTCCAAAAAAATTGGTACCCTAATGTCATGTTTTCTATACGTTTCAAGGTCCCCTGAGTCCAAACACATGATTTTTGGGCGTTGGTCTGTGTGTGTGTGTGGTGTGTGTGTGTGTGGTGTGTGTGTGTGTGTGTGTGTGTGTGTGTGTGTGTGTGTGTGTGTGTGTGTGTGTGTGTGTGTCTGTGAACACGATAACTCCATTCCTAATAAACCGATTGACTTGAAATTTTAAACTTAAGGTCCTTATACAATGAGGATCCGACAATAAGAAATTCAATAAAATTCAATTCAAAATGGCGGATAATGGCTAAAAAACCATGTTTTTCACGGTTTTCTCGAAAACGGCTCTAGCGATTTGGTATATGTGATTAATTACGGCGCAATTGTATCTTTGTTTTTTTTTTCTATTTGTAAGATAATGATTCCTACGCAGGATGCTTATGATGTTCCTTTAGTTGAATATTTAACATGTAACGATGTAAGTGACTTTGCAAGTATTGATCATGATAATACTGCGGCGTTTAGGGTGGTTCATCAAAATATTCGTAGTTTTAATAAAAATATTGATACCTTTTTAGTTTTTTTGTACAGTCTTAAACTCAAAATCCATTGTATCATTCTCACCGAGGCCTGGCTTAAAGATGATAGTGACTTAAATAATATTCCAGGCTATACTCTATTCCGATCCTACAACAGTTTGAATAATAGCGACGGAATTGTTATCTACATTGATAGCAGCTTATCAGTTGATTGCAGCAGCTGCTGCTGGGCGGAGTTGCCACAAGCTTATCTCTTACTTTTAGTTGGGAGGGAGTCGAATGCGATCTTTTGGCTGTGTACCGTAGTCCGAATTCCAACTTTCCGATGTTTGTCGGGGGTCTCTCTTCCTACTACAACAACGATACTTTTCGTAATAAATTATGCATGTTTGCAGGAGATATTAATTGCGATCTATTACAAACTAATCCATATACTTTACGTGATGATTATTTAGATACCCTTTGTGAGGCAAATTTAATTCCTTACATCCAAAACATAACTAGGCCAGATAGCAATAGCTGTATAGATCATATTTTTCTAAAATTAATAACAACTAAGTTTAGTGCGAAATCTGTTGTGATAGAGTCAGCAGTGACCGACCACTTTGCCACTCGTCTCATTCTCCACTCTCATCAGAGAGAGAGAGAGAGAGAGAGCTGCACAGCGGGAGGTCAAAAGTATGCCCAATTGGGACAATATTAAAAATCACAAATCAGAGTTGGAAACATGTTACAAATATCACTGATGTAGATGTGTCAGCAATGAACTTAATTAACACTCTACAAACAATTATCGCATCAAACACTGTAGATATCGTAACCAATGCGAGGACCTCAAGGCTTAAACCTTGGATCACACAATCTCTTGTTCACTCAATTCGTAAAAGAGACAAACTCAGGAAGCAGTCCCACAACCAACCTTTCAATATTGTAATATTACATTTTTTCTCAATTAAAATCGAATCTTCAATTCGTGATCTATAAAACTTGATAGTAAATATCAGAGTAATCGATATGCGGACAACTTTTTAACTGAGAATTTATCGTAAATAATTGTGTTGCACATTCCATGGTATCACCGAAACTGAGTTAACAGAATTAACAGATAAATAGATCATTATAAATATAGAGGATATATAAATTTAAAATAACAGTTTCGAAATAAAGTTTTATTGAGAACAAATGTAAAATGTAAATTCTAAACTTGTAATTTATAATTTTTTGGAATTTAATATCAGTGACATGTTCATGACGTTGACACTGGTTTTGAGGTGGGGCTTTGCTCTGTACTTGTTAAGCCCTCTCTCTAAAAAATGGTGGCTGGCTATGTGTTCTAATTTTGTGTTCTCTGAATATTTTTCTGTTTAATTGAATTTTTAATGTTTGAAATTGAGTTTTGAACAGTTTTATGGTGTTCTAATTTTGTATAAAATTGTTTTGTGTGTCTACAAGCCTTCAGCCATTGTTTTTCAACTATATAAATGGATAAGTATTTAGCTTGTAATGATGCTAGATGTTCAAGTGTGTAAGGTATTGTTTTGTGGATTTGTGTTGTATATTGCCAAAATTCTTCTGAAGATTATAAGTTGGTTTGCTCTGAAAACTGGATTTCTCATTCATAAGCAATAGATCCATTCATAGTTTATCAAGAATCTATCATTTTGGAGCCGATAACTTCCTTTAGGTTAATAGGTGTGAAATGCTATCCAACCTATTTAGGAGAAATTGGTAGCACAGCAAATGGTACGCCCTGATGTGGGACTCAAACTACAAAATATATCCCTGGTTATGGAAAATTATTAGTTAGTTTCTAAAGTTATTAGATAGGTTATGAATGGTATGCTGCTGAATGGGAGGTCAGTTCTGGAGTGGTCAAGTTTTAATGAATAGATATCAGTGCATATTACAAAATGGCAAACATTAAAAATGATCTGAATCTTATAGCGTTCCTAACACAAAAGTTTGATGAGCTAAATGCTAGATTTGATGAGCAAAATGCTAAGTTTGATAAGCAAAATGCTAAGTTTGATAAGCAAAATGCTAAGATTGATAATTTGAAACAAGATCAAAGTGCTAGGTTTGATGATATGAAGCAAGAATCTGCTAGCATAAGACTAGAGCAGGTTAGTATAAACCTTCTATTAAAAGATACACATGAAACATTGATTGATAATCATGAAGATGAAAGCAAATTGGAGCAGGATGATAGTAGTGTTGAGATACAAGATCAATTATTTCAAATTTCAGATAGTGTAGGCCTAGTTACTGTTATTGAAAAAGTAAATCCTAGTGAGATAGAAGAATTGAGTAATGTAGTAGGTAGGGAGTTGTCTTTATTGAAAGTCAACAGTAAAGAAAGTAGTATTGCCAAATTGAAAGTTAGGAAAACAGTAAATAAAGTGAATGTTTACATGAGACAGGTTTCTGTAGAGGTTAGGAACAATGTAAACAAAATGAATCTTGCTTTGAATCAAGTTGATGAATTCAACTTTCAACTGAAAATTGAAAAGGTGTATGCAAAGCATTATCTAGTGAACATGACTGACTATTGTAAGCAAAATGGCTTTGTTGAAACAAATGAACCCATGAATAAAATCATGTTCTTGAAGAAAACAAAGCACAAAGTCACCATTGATGTGTTAGTATTCAAAGGTTGTTTCAAGTTGCTTACTTACAAGATGATGACAGTGAATCACATGATGAAAGGGTATTCCCCGGCACTATGTTATGATTAGGAATCCTGTGTTATGCCGGGATTCAGAATAGCATAATCGCTATGCAGTGTATGGTAAGAGTCCATAATTGTGTCTTTTTTCTTTCCTGTAGCCTATTTTTCTTGGCCCTTAATCGTTTCAAATTTCGATTCTTTCCTGTCTTTGTGTAATGTTCAGTAAATTTCTTCTATGATGCATATCTTAACCAATCTTGTCCATAGTCATTTAAATTTGTATTTTTTCTGAAATAATTTTGGAAGTTAAAATAGTAGCTTATTTTCCTAATCTTCAAATTGTTGATAAAACTTAACTTTTCTAAAATCTATCCATTGTAGTGTAAATAATTGTTTGCTTGCGGTATATTTTTTCATCATGTATTACATATTTTAATTATGTATATTTTTTGTCAGGTATCATATTAGGTAATTAGGTTTTTCAGAGCAATGTCCCATTTTCTCATTTTCAGTATATTTTTATTAAATATACTTCCTTATGAAAGTTTAGTACTGACATGTAGGATAGGCTCTAATTAATCTTTCTCTTCCTTGTATTATTTAGGAAATTTATTTACTCAATTTTTCTTTTTCTCTTATTTGTATTTTTTAGGGAACTTATTTACCCATTATCCATCTTGATCGTCTTTGTATTGTAATCTTGAAATGGTTTGTACTTATTATACAGTCTTCAAATTCTGAAATTATTTAAAAAATAAATGGTTCAATTTAGAACATGCTGAAATTTAATCTTATGCATAAATTCTTTTGTTATAATAATAAAACTTCAAAATTTGAAAGTATTAATGAATTGTGTCGCCATATATATGAGATGTTCAATATAAATGAAAGTTAACTTGAATAATGTTTTCATTAAATAAAAACGTCTTGTCATATTATTAATTGAAATGAGTTAAAGGTTAAAATTTCTCTAAAGTTTTTGTAATTGATGTCTTTTTCTAAATTTTAAAAAACTGTTTGTTCTATAAATTTTGATATGATTGATTATCGTTTGAAATGGATGCTGGAGTGTATGTAGAATTTTTAGTGGGGTTTGTTGATTAGAATTTTGCTGGTATGTGATTGTTTTTTGGGATGGAAACCCATTATTGCCTAAAGAAGGAATAACAGAGGTTATGACTTAGAGAGGCAGTAATGAGATAATATTTTTTGTGCTGATTACTTATGTTGATTGCCATAGATGCAAAATAATGATTAATAATGTTGATTGCCATAGATGCAGATGATTACTTATGAATATTGATTGCCTTTGAAGCAAAATATTATTGATGTTTTGAATGATTTCTTGTTTAATGATTGATAGTAAAGTTTTGTCATGAAATGTAGTTTGTGTTTAGAACATTGAAAAGTCGAAATAAACTATAGTATCCAACAAACGATGATTAATAATATTGAATAATTTGCTTTTCATAAAATATTTGAACAGTGAATAAATGGAAATGAAATTTTTTTATTAAAATTTTGTAATTGATGTCCACATTGAGTTTGAGGAAATTTCACAATTTATGTATTGCTGACTGTATAATAGGATGTTAACAAATTTCATTTTTATATTGATTATATACTTGTAAATAATTTTCATGTGTATTAGATTGTATTGGTAGCCTAATCAAAATTTTCTTTTCAGTTTATAAGCATTTTAAGATAACAGGTACAGCGTGGACATTAACATCGAAATAATTATCATGTGAATCTCAAAATCAACAACAAGTGAACGCCATGAAGAGTGTTAAGAACATTTGGGTGATTTTCGAACTAGTGTGACTCATTAATTGACTATCAACGCCAATATCTATGCTGATATCTATACAAATGCCAATGCCAATATCTACGCTGATATCTACACCAATGGCTACGCCAATATCGATGCTGATGCCTATGCCAATATCAACGCCAATATCTGCTCTGATGTCTACACCAATGCCAACGCCAATATCTATGTTGATGTCTACGCCGATGCCTGTGCTGATGCCAATGCCAATATCTACGTTGATGTCTATGCCGATGCCTGCGCCGATGCCAATGCCTGCGCCAATGTTGATGCCAATGCCTATGACAATGCCAACGCCGACACCAATGCATACGCCAATGACAATGCCAACGCCTATTGCTGACCATGTAACTCAAATTTCAACACTACCACATTACCTGGAGGTAATTGCCATCCATGTTCACATTCACAACTTTGAATTCAGAATAACAGTCACAGTATCATGAAAGAATTGATTCAAAAAATCCTCTCCTAAATTATTCCTGTATGCAGAACTCTAAACCTTGAAAGCTGAAAATATCAAAAAACCAAACCTTACCTAAATTAATCCTCACCTAAGTTAATCCTGTATGCAGCGTCTATCTCTTTTCCAAAAAACAAATTACATTGTCATTTCAAGCCTGAAATGTACATTGTATAATTATATGATACAAAATTTACATGACTCTGTATTGAGTTTGGTATGCAGCCGTCTACTACAAGCATGAGGCAATACTAACTGAGATGTCACCTGTATTGAGTTTGGTATGCAGCCGTCTACTACAAGAATGAGGCAATGCTAACTGAGATGTCACCTGTATTGAGTTTGGTATGCAGCCGTCTACTACAAGCATGAGGCAATGCTAACTGAGATGTCACCTGTATTGAGTTTGGTATGCAGCCGTCTACTACAAGCATGAGGCAATGCTAACTGAGATGTCACCTGTATCGAGTTTGGTATGCATCAGTCGACTACAAGTATCAGCCTAACACTGATGTCATCACACTGGAGTCACACTTAACTGAAATTCATACTGAGTGCCTTAATGGACTGTTTTCCAAAATTTGCATCGATAAAATCAACCGCGTCAATAGTGAAAGAAATGAACATTTTTTGATTTATTGAAATTTTATGTGAAATTAATTTCAACAATTTCCATTTGTTTCAATGTAATTTTTTCTTTAAATATTCAAACAGTAAAATTTTTTATGTCAAGAGGGGGGTATTTGTAATATTACATTTTTTCTCGATTAAAATCGAATCTTCAATTCGAGATCTATAAAACTTGATAGTAAATATCAGAGTAATCGATATGCGGACAACTTTTTAACTGAGAATTTATCGTAAATAATTGTGTTGCAAATTCCATGGTATCACCGAAACTGAGTTAACAGAATTAACAGATAAATAGATCATTATAAATATAGAGGATATATAAATTTAAAATAACAGTTTCGAAATAAAGTTTTATTGAGAACAAATGTAAAATGTAAATTCTAAACTTGTAATTTATAATTTTTTGGAATTTAATATCGGTGACGTGTTCATGATGTCGACACTGGTTTTGAGGTGGGGCTTTGCTCTGTAATTGTTAAGCCCTCTTTCTAAAAAATGATGGCTGGCTATGTGTTCTAATTTTGTGTTCTCTGAATATTTTTCTGTTTAATTGAATTTTTAATGTTTGAAATTGAGTTTTGAACAGTTTTATGGTGTTCTAATTTTGTATAAAATTGTTTTGTGTGTCTACAAGCCTTTAGCCATTGTTTTTCAACTATATAAATGAATAAGTATTTAGCTTGTAATGATGCTAGATGCTTAAGTGTGTTAGGTATTGTTTTATGGATTTGTGTTGTATATTGCCAAAATTCTTCTGAAGATTATAAGTTGGTTTGCTCTGAAAACTGGATTTCTCATTCATAAGCAATAGATCCATTCATAGTTTATCAAGAATCTACCATTTTGGAGCCGATAACTTCCTTTAGGTTAATAGGTGTGAAATGCTATCCAACCTATTTAGGAGAAATTGGTAGCACGGCAATATTAATCTAAGAGAAAAATACATCCGCTATAGAAACACCCTCCACTCATCTATTAAGAGAGCAAAATTCACATACTACAAAAATAAATTAGATTTAGCAGAAGGAGATCCCCGAAAATTTTGGTCTGTTGTCACTGAGGTCTCCGGTCGTCCCAAGACAAAGGATCATTTCCCAATTAGTGCTTTCATTGATTGCGGTCCTATTTCCCCTTCTAGAACAAAAGAAGTCTCTGAAAAATTTAATAGATATTTTGCTTCTGTGGGTGAACATTTGGCAGCAGCAATCCATCCCTCAGGGCCCTCTGAGATTAGAGACTTTGACTACGCCAATGATGCTGTGTTCGCGCTGCGACCTGTTACTGGGCGTGATCTGCTGGGAGTAGTGGCCGGTATGAAGGGTCGCTCTGCGGCAGGTTGGGATGCCATCCCTACTCAACTGCTTAAGGAGAGTGTGAATGAGCTACTAATCCCGCTCCTGTATGTGATAAACCTCAGCATTTCATCTGGGAAATTTCCAAAACCATTCAAAATTGCTAAGGTGATTCCCATCTTTAAATCTGGTTCGAAATCCTCTGTTAGTAATTTTAGACCTATTTCTCTTTTGATTGCCTTGGCTAAAATTCTAGAAAAGTGTGTTAAAATTCAGTTGAGTGATTTTTTAAATGTCAATAACATAATCTCAAACAAACAGTTTGGTTTCAGATGCTCTAAAAATACCTCTGATGCTTTATTTGAAATAACAAAATATGTAACATCAAAATCAGGAGGTGAGCAAGTACTAATCACATTTTTGGATTTAGCCAAGGCTTTCGACTCAATTGACAGAAGTAAACTTATCACTAAACTTGAAGCAATAGGAGTTAAAGATACCACAATCAACTGGTTCAAAAGCTATCTTGAAAATAGACAACAGAAAGTTTCATTGAATGGGGTGGACAGTGACCTCAAGACAGTGGATTATGGTGTAATCCAGGGGAGTACTTTGGGGCCTTTACTCTTTCTTGTTTATATCAACAACATATCAAGGTTGAACCTACAGGGTCAGTTGTTTCTTTTTGCCGATGATACTACCCTGGTTTCAGTGGGTTCAACTTGGAATGAATGTTTCAATCAAGCATCCATCGATCTCGTCAAGCTGAAGTACTGGTTTGACAACAATGTCCTGTCAATTAATATTAAAAAAACTAAGTGCCTCCCAGTTTTCCAACGTAACAGCCCAGGACCAATTGAGCTCAGGCTGCATTCATGTGGCAATCCATTGTCTGCTATCTGTGGCTGCCTATTGAACAAGTTAAACAGTATAGGTATCTGGGTGTTGTATTCAATCATAAGCTGAGCTGGGGGGCTCATGTGCAGTACCTTAGGCAGCGGCTGTGAAAGCTGAACTACGCATTTGGTCAGCTAGGGCAAGTCCTGGGTGCCGGTCACTGTAGGAACGTTTATCATGATTATGTTCAGTCCCTGCTCGAATATGGCATCTTGGCGTGGGGGGTTGCCTCATCCAATGTAGCTCCTTGCAGTTTCACAAAGATCACTCATTTAAACGCTTCTTTTGAAAAATAACAGATACCCTACTCATTTGTTGTTCCTCGAATTTCCAGTTTTGAATATGAGCTCTTCATTAAAAACCTTTTAATTTTTATAAAAAAAAACAATTCCATATTCACAGAAATTCAGCATAATTATTCTACCAGAAATAGATTAAATATTAACATCCAAATCCCTTGTCTCGAAAACTCAATGCAATTATCAAATTGTTTCCATTTGGCCCATTGGCGTTATCATAATGCTCCTCCAGAAATTCTATCAATTGGTGAGGGGTGTAGCATCGCCATCTATAAGCGTGGAGTGAGCAGGTGACTTCTCAGTATTGGCCCGGCGGCTGCAGAGGCTCTGTTGCGGTCTCCTTATGTCTAGCTGTAATAGCCCGTCCTAATAGTTCGTCCTTACCTATAATTGGGGTTGTTCAGTTTTTTCTTCTCCTTCAACCACAGATACTGTACTTTTTATTTATATTTTGATTGTATGATACCTTAAATGCTGCAAATTGATTTAATAATTTTTTTTCGTTCGTCACTTAGTTGAACCTTATATTTTGCTTATAATTTTCAATTTCTTATTCTATTATTAAGTTTTTAGTTACTAGATTTTTTATTGTATCTAGTGTCATTAAAGTATAGTTATAATTTTTCTTATCGATTGTCAGAAGACTCCTCCATGCACACGGACTTGGAGTCTTCATGCACACTCCAAGCATGGAGTTATTCATTTACTTTTTACTTGTTTTTCATATTAATGTTACAAACTAATGTATCGTCTTTACTTTGTTTTTACATACTATGTAATGTATAAAGTTTTTAAATAAAATGAATTGAATTGAATCTCAGCTATTTTTGAAGATATCGACTCAATTTTTTTTAAATGGAAAAGGAAGAAAAAATAGGTGTCACTAGCCTAATTTCAACTAAAAAAAAAAACGATTCTAAATAATATTAATGCTACTTCAAAAATCTCAGATGAACTAACCTTATTTTCAGTAGACGATGCCTGTAGGCTTGAATTAATTAATATTTATGCACTCGCAAATAATATAGCATATACTATGATTATGCTTTATGCAATATTAAAGGATTATAACGAATGAAAATTCATTTTTATTTATTTCCTTCATAAATTTTAATGTTTCAAAAGGCCGGACGGGTAAGGGCTTGATGACTCGACTCAACAGACGACATATTGACTATCATGTTTCGATACTTCAATATGGTATCGATATTTTTAGTCAATCGACAATAATATTATTATTCTAGATTATACTCAAGAAATTCAGTTGGCAATGTCTAAACTGACTGTTTCAGCTACTTTTTTTTATCTTGATAACTGTGTTATCTTATCACTTGTGATTGCTCAAAAGAAAAACAATAAGATTACATTAAATGAAATTTTCATATAGCCTATTCCATAGTAGAACTCTAATTATCCGAATTAATTGAGACTGATCTCTAGTTGGTTAGGTTAATTAATATTCTGACATATTATTGGAGTTCACAGAAAAATAGGCAGGAAATCAAGTAATAATATCTTTACTGAATATAGTTTTTAAAATCTACTTTTAACTCATAACCAAGCTACATTATATTGAGACAATATCATTTTCGTGATATTTCTTTAAACTATTGCTGTCTTTTTTAATAATAAGCAATTGTAATCCCACTGAAGTTTATAATTCAGTATTTCTTAGAGTTCATAGGTCTATTATTCAAAATGAGATTATTTTTTATATAAATCTTAAAAAAAAAACAATTCTTCACTCACACCGACTAGCCCAAAATTAGTTGAAAAGGTAAGCTTGAGTAGGCCTAATATGGACTTATTAACAATAGGCTAATGAATTATTGTATTTTTCATATAGACCTATTGTAGGCCTACATTGCTAATATATTGTATACTTAATTTTTTCAAAATTGAAGAGTAAGAAAAAAAAGTGTCCATAGCCTACTATAAATTTAATCCTAAAAGACTAATTTAAACATTAAAAAAACAAGTTTTATTTTCTGTAGTGGGACTCAACAATGAAGAATGAGGTTATGTTAACAATGAAGAAAGAAGCCAATGTCACAGCTGACTATAACTTTGTTTTTACTGCTAAGTTAACACAGCTTCTCCTAACCAAAGCTTTTCCTAACCTTGACTTTTCCTAACCAAAGCTTCTCCTAACACAAGTTGTTTTTTTCTAATCTTAACTTCTCCTAACCCTAGCTTCTCCTAACCTAAACATCTCCTAACCTAAACTATTCCCATCCTAAGCTGTCTCTAACCTAAGCTTTTCCTAACCTTCACTTATCCTAACCTAAGCTTCTCCTTACCTAAGCTTTTCCCATCCTAAGCTGTCCCTAACCTAAGCTGTCCCTAACCTAAGCTTCCCCTAACCTTAGCTTTTCCTAAACAAAGCTTCTCCTAACCTAAGCTTTTCCTAACCTTAGTTTCTCCTAACCTAAGCTTTCCCTAATCTTAGCTTTTCTAAACCTAAACCTCTCCTAGCCCTAGCTTATCCTAACCTGAGTTTCTCCTAAAATAAGCTATTCTCAACCTGAGCTTTTCTTTTACTGAGCCTGAGCCAAGACCAAATCTCTCCTAACCTAAGCTTTCCCTAACCTAAGCTTTTCCTTACCAAAGCTTCTCCTAACTTAAGTTTTTCCCAATCTTAGCTTCTCCTAAGTTTCTCCTACGTAAGCTTATCCTAACCTAAGCTTCTCCTAACCTAAGCTTCTCCTAACCTAAGCTTTTCCCATCCTAAGCTGTCCCTAACCTAAGCATTTCCTAACCTTAGCTTCTCCTAACCAAAGCTTCTCTTCACCAAAGCTTTTTCTAACCTTAGTTTCTCCTGACCTAAGCTTCTCCTAATCTTAGCTTTTCTAAACCTAAACCTTTCCTAACCTTAGCTTATCCTAACCTGAGCTTCTCCAAACCTAAGCTATTCTCAACCCAAGCTTTCCCCAACCTTAGCTTCTCCTAACCTAAGCTTCTCTCAACCTAAGCTCTCAACCTAAGCTTCATCCTAACCTAAACTTTTTCTCACCTAAGCTTTTCAACCGTAACTTCTCCTAACCTAAGCTTTTCCTAACCAAAGCTTCTCCTAGCCTGAGTTATTTCTAATCTTAGCTTCTCCTAACCAAAACTTTTCCTCACCTAAGCTTCTCGCAACCTTAGCTTCTCCAAACCTGAACTTTTCCTAATCTAAGCTTTTCCTAACCTAAGCTTCTCCTCACCAAAGCTCTTTCTAACCTAAGCTTCTTCTAACCTAAGCTTTTCCTAACCTCAGTTTTTCCTAATATAAACTTTCCTGACCTAAGCTTTTCCAATCAATACTTCTTCTAATCTAAAGTTTCCCAACCTAATCTCATCTAACTATAGTTCTCCTAATCTTCATCATCCCCAATCTAACAAAGCCCAACTCAAACTAACAAATTCAGCCCAGTCCAACCCAATGAAATCCAACCTAACTTTTCCCAAAGCTAGCATAGCCCAACCTAATCTAACAAAGCCTAACCAGATGAAGACTGAGCAAGCCTCAGGCTTGCTCAGTCTTCATCAGGTAAGGTTTGGTAGTCACATCAAACTTTGGTAAGCCAGGTTTCACCAATAGCATTAGATACAGGAGTAAATGTGGTCAGCAGTAATGGATCTCCATATAAAAATATTCTGAACATTTTTCAAGCAAAAATTACAACTTTTTATATTATTCAGATTTCCTATCAACTTCAATTATCAATACCTATATGAAACTTCAAAATTTTAGTATCCACTGGAGTTATCAGAAGTAGTAACCAATCTTTTCAGAATAATACTTCCAATTATGGAAAAAATGTAGATTGAATCAGAATTCAAATATATCAGATTAAAGTTTGTAAAAAAATAATGAAATAAAACTTAAAAATTAATATTGAACTCTTGAATCAGTAATCGAACAAGTGGAAACCGGAATCTCTCATCGAGTAATGAACTAGTTTACAGGCTATCGCTATCACAGTTGATACTATTGTAATTGTTTAAAGTACCGTAATTTAAATTGTTTACTACAAAAAAAAAACATTCTGAGACAAAGTTAATTTAGATTAATGAGCAAAAAATACAAGATACAAGTATTTCAACAGTAAATAAAGAGTAAAATACTAACTAAGTACTGATAATAAGGTTAGTTCATGTGATATTTTCGAAGTACCTTTAATATTATTTAGAATAACTTTTTTGAGTTGAAATTAGGCTAGCGACACCTTTTTTTCTTTCTCTTTCATTTAAACAAAAAATTGAGTCGATATCTTCAAAAATAGCTGAGATACAAATGTGCCGTAATTAGTAACGTTAGCCAGCGATTTTCTTCAAATTTATACCCTAGATAGATATTTATAAGCCCTATCAACTGACATGAGTCTCATTTCTGGGAAAATTGCAGGAGCTCCGTAATATTCATGAGAAGAATGAATTTTGTTAAATTTCTATCACGATTTTCTCAAAAATGACTTGACCGATTTTTTTTCAAATTCATACCCTGTATAGTTATATATCAGCTCTATTAACTGGCATGAGTCTCCTCCCTGAGAAATTAACAGGAGGTCCACCCCATCCTTGAGAAATTTACTTTGTAACCTCCTTCTCGTGCGTGAGGTAGGTAGGTAGAGCAGTTTATTCAAAAGAACACATGTCGATATTTTATTTGTAGAACAGCTGTTCTGACAACTTTTAAAAAATCCTCAAATTTCATAATTCAAACAAAGGAAAATGTACTCTGAACACAATAACAATAGTATAATCTTAGTTTTAATTATTTAGCCGCCAATCGGCATGTTATTCCCCTAAATTATGCTCGTTAATGAGGCTTATAGATCAATGAGCAAGGAAAGTTGTGTGAGTGTACCACACCATTTTTTTTTTGTATGGAACAGGAAATAGGGACTTGGAGTAAATAACAATTTTAATAAGGCTAGCTTCACACGCTTTCGGTTTCATTCGATTCGGTTCGTTTTCGGTTCGGTTCGGTTACTTACCGAAAACGAATGAGGCTTTCATACATGTCAGGTTTTAATTCGTACGATCCTAATTAGGCATTTTCTTCTCAAACACAGCTGTGTATGGATTTTCACAGTTCATGCTGGTATATTTGAATATAACAGCTGGTGTTAAATTGTAAGATGTTATTCCTTGAACAACAAAATTTTAAAGTCAATTAAAAATTGTGAATTATTTGAATAGTTTATTTTTGATTATGTTAATTTTGGATGTTCAGAGAGATTATTTTTTTAAATCGAAAATTTATTCCTTGTTTTGACACATGGTATATAAACTTCATCTCTTCTCTGCATTGATGAAATCATGCAATATTCGTGAAAAAAAATAGAAAAATAAAAATTCTCCCTAAGTTTTAATTTATATCTTTCATATTTTTTCAGCGAACTATTCATTGAGAAAAAAATGTTTCTGTGAACTAACAGAAATGAATTGACCATATGATTTTGACTTGGAAAGTTTTGAAACAGATAATCACGATATCAGGTTAAAATAAAAACAAAAAAGGCAAGCGTGTGTGGAAGACTTTGTTTTTTCCTCTTTCCCTAGCAAAGAATTCGAATATAATGAAACCTATTCGTGTCGAGGGGGCGTTCGGTGCTATGCGGTTGCTATTCGGTACCGAATTCAAACCGAATCATCGTTTCACACTCATCAGAATTTGCCGAAAACAGAACGAACCGAACCGAACCGAAAGTGTGTGAAAGTAGCCTCTCGCTAGCAACGAATTGAAACCTGATGGAATTTATTAGTCAAGTGAGCGTTCGGTTCTATGCGTTTTCTATTCGGTACCTAATTCAAACCGAATTACCGTTTCACACTTATCGAAATTTGCCGAAAACGAACCGAAAACAAAACGAACCGAATGAATGTGAAACTAGCCCAACATTGGTGATATCTCTATGAGCGTAGACACGTGTGTCATTAAGTTATTGAGCGAGCTTTTTGAAACTGTGGCGAATCATCTGATTGCCACCTGTGATGTTTTCAACTAGCATAGTTTGTTTATCACTTGTAACAGTTTTATTTTCATATTTATCAAAAGTTTAATTTTGTCATTCAACATTAAAATTAATTCCTCATTCATTAAGTTCCATTTAATCAATTTCAACATAGGAATCATCAAATTAAATTCCTATAAAACTAATATATTAATGTTGAAGACAGTGTAAAATAATATATTGTTATAGACATAGGTGAAGGAAAAATGTTGTGTGCATACAGGGTCTCAAGAACGTTTTCTTCCTTGGATATGCCCTGGGGCGGGAAAGTTTCCTTCGGGGAGAAAAATTTTCACTTCATTTCCTAGAAGTATAGGCCTAATAGTTATTTGTTGATTTAGGGGAAAAAGTAAGATATTTCTCCCTGAGAGGAACCGTTTGGAGCCCGCGGCTAAGCCAAGGACAACAATTTCGACAAGCGAAAACACACTTTTGGTCCCGTGATATACACAACATTTTTCCTTCACCTACATTTATTAGAAGATATTCTTCAACTTCCTTTCATAGTACCCTCTTCAAACTTCAAACTTAGCTTAAAATCACAGATAATAGTATGTTCTATTTGAACAACTGTAGATAGGCTATTATCTGAGCCAGTGAGGTTGCTTCGCATGTTATTTAAATGTAGTTACTTTTAGTTCCTTGTTACTTTTAGTGCCACATTACTCCTAGAGCAAAAAAAGAGTGCTTTAGAGCCGTTTACATTGTATCAGTTTGACCTAAATTTTATTTCAAACTGGATTAAATCCATATCAGGTCATGTGTTCCATTTTGAGTTTAAGCCACTAGCAGATCAAATTGAGTTAAGCTTTGACTTTACAAACGGCCCTTAGTATTCTGTTTCAAAGAGTAAAGTGAGATAGTAGGAGGAGGAGGAGGAAAATACCTTGTAAGATGCGTGAAGCCAGTGCGGGAGGAAGGCGGAGTGCGACATAATGTTGCTGGCAACCACCTGATGGAGCGACGTGAGGCCTTCCTGCTCGTACTGGAACAGAAGCTGCTCCAGCAGGCGCCACGCCACCGCACCTGCACTCGCGTCCCCTACCACTACATCTGCAAACAAGTCACATGTCCACACATTGTAACACATTTCTGCTCACATCATCATTGACAATATTAAAACTTCAAACATCAAACATAACCCAAAATCTCAGTAGCATATTTTAGTTGAACAACTGTAGACAGTCTATTACTGAGACATTACCTTCCTACCTGTCGTCAACACAGGCGCTTAGACCAGAGAGGCTGCTTTCCATGTTATTAAAAAAAGTTACTTTTAGTAATCTTCAGCGAGATTCACGTTATAAAGTCGGTGGCAATGATAGGATGACGTCCTACTGACAAATGTGCAGTTGAATCTCTGCTTATATTCTCATTGCTCGATTTCTTTTTATTCTTAATCATCACTATAGTGAGATTTAAGCTCTGAAGTCAGTGGATTTCATAGTTGCCAAGTTTATTTTTACACCGCCTGCTACCGTAAAGTAGTGAGATTAGTGTGATTTGTAGTGGGATTATATTTATCCCCGTAAATAATCAAATTGAAATAGGTAATTTGATTCGAAATAGGATCTAATAATGATTTTGTTGAGTCTTCTTAACAATAATACATTTTTAATTATATTTTATTCGCCAAGAAAATATATTTTTTCATGATGTAGGGAATTTTCATAGCCAACAATATTTCAAAGTACATATTTCTACAAAAAAATTGTCAACGGTGCTGAGTTGGAAAATGGTGGAGTTATCTGCTTTGTATAATGACAGATAAGAATAGAAAACTAGTGTTTATCAAATACTAACTTAAACGAGAATCTCACTATAGTCTCAGAATTACACATTAAACAGTCAGAATTCTAATCAAACATTATTCTTACACAAATGATTTTGCCTACTTCTATAATATTTATATTTGAAATTGAAATCATTCATTGTAATTATATGAAACGTCACCCATTCAACCGTTCAGTCAATCCTGACAGTGTCAAGTGAATCTCACTATGCTGATTACTTTATGAGCGCATGTACTTAATAATGAAACATATTAAAAACATTGAACTTGTGTAGATCATGTTTTTTGTTTTTGTCAGTCTACATAAGTTGGAATTGCTAACCGAAACAATGAGGAAATAATTATTTGTGTAACTAGTGCGCAAAGTGACACTTTGCTGCACCGAGAGAAACGTTTACGCACGAGCCGTAGGCGAGTGCGGAATGTTTCTTGAGTGCAGCAAAGGAACTTTGCACACGTATTACACATTAAATTTTTCCTACAGTTACCATTAAATGTGAAAAGTGATCAATTAGGGGTTAACATGTCCTATAGTTCACCAAATGTTTGTCTGTATAATTTTGTAGTATTTTTCTACTCATGGTGGAGGTTGCAATCATTCCACACCAAAATGCTCAGAAATTGATGTGAATAACCATAGTTGTGATATTTCAAAGTTATCTCAAACTCAATTATCTTAATATCTCATCTACAGGAAAAGTCTCCATTTTCAATGGTTCTCAATGTAAAAAATGAGTAACATCAAAAAGGCCTACAATATTTCAGTCAGAAGTTTATTCATGAGCTTATTCATGTGATGATGACTCATTGACGTCAACATCAACGCCACTGATTGGTCAGCCTCGGACGATTCTGCACGGAGGATCAACTCCAGATGTTCGCCATCATAGAGACGTTATTGCAGCTCAAATCCCAGATGTTCTGGAATCCAGTACCAGTACTACTGTGTCCTTCCATGACTCACTCAAATACTCTATAAACCAATCAGGATTCGATTCAAGTTGTTCATCTCCTCGTGATCAAGTACTAAAGGACGATGCAGAACTAAATAACATTCCCTGCAGTCCCTCATTAATAACAGACTCTGTGGTAGATACTAACATTGTGCACAGTCGTTTAAACTCAACAATACAAGTTCAAATAGGTATAGATTAGACTCATTAAAACATACAATTCCTTGCACAAGAATTGCTTATCTAAATGTTCAAGGATTGAGAGGTAAATTAAATGTTCTCAATGACTTTGTAATTAATGAAGATATTGCTATTATAGGTATAAGTGAACATTGGTTGCTTACTGATGAAATCGTATATAGTAAAATGGATGTTTGTATTGCAACAAGTAGTTACTGTAGATTATTACACAAAAATGGCAGAGTTGCAATATTTGTCAGTAGGAATCTTTACTCTCAAAGTCAAGAATTCAGTCTGAATTTTCTATGTATTGAACGTGAGTTTGAGGCCACCTGTACTATTATTGGAGCCAGGAAACTCATTATCGTATCATTGTACAGATTTCCTTGTGGAGACCCAAAAGTATTTTCAGCCAAATTGGAGGAATTGCTTCTATTTTTGTCTAGACGATGCTACTATAATGACCATACTATTGTTCTTGGTGGAGATCTTAATTCTGCCTTTGATGTCAATCAGGAAACCTGTCATTCCAATAATTTGAAAAATCTATTGAGACAATTTAATCATAATATTTTCAATACTCTGCCCACTCGAGACCAAGCCTGTCTCGATAATATTTTTTCAAACGTTAACCTGATATGACAAATTCAAGTGTTATAGGATTTTCCTACTCTGATCATGATTGTGTCACGATATGTGTGCCCTGTGGTTCTGTTGAGTCAAGTTCTAACGATTTTGTCACTATTACTTCAAGACCTGTTACTAAAGATAAATTACTACAATTTAATCGGTCTCTGAATTTAGTGAATTGGAGTGCTGTCATGGAAAAGTCAGATGCAAGTGATATATTCGAATCCTTCCTCAATACAGTTTTATACTATTTCAATCTAACTATCCCTAGAAAGACCTGTAGAAAAAAGTTTCCCAAGTTGATAATAGGAAGAATTTCAAATGTAAGGCTGACTGGTACACACCTGAACTTAGTAAGATTAAGATTCTGCTCACTCTCTTACATGAAAACAAAAAACCGATCATTCGAAAACACTTTATCTTAGATGCAGAGCACTGTACAGAAATTCATTGGATGAAGCCAAGAGGGATTCTGCTGCATCAATTATTGAATCTTCTAATAACAAATGTAAGAAAGCATGGCAAATTATCAAAACTTTATCCTTCAACAAGAATGTTGTAAACTTATCTACTCCTGAACCAAACAAACTTAATAATTATTTCATTCAGTCAGTAGATGATGTGCACGAGAAGATAGACAAGCCATCAATTACAGCCAGTGCATTGCTCAATGATAATGTCACTAAAGTGCAAAATAGCTTATTCTTTTTTCATGAGGTGAGTCAAGAGATGATTTTTAAAGTGGTTCATAATCTTAAAGTTTCGAAGAGTGAAGATTTCTATGGTCTATCAAGCTGTCTTCTCAAAACTATTGCTCACTCTGTAGTGCCAGTACTGACCATTTGTATAAACAGGTGTATTATACAGGGTGTTTTCCCCGATGTATTAAAAGTCTCCAAAGTTGTTCCCGTTCATAAGAAGGGCTCAAAAGAGGAACCTTCCAGTTATAGACCCATCCAAATAGTACCTGTCTTCTCCAAGGTTCTAGACATTGTCATGTATATACAGGTGTATGAATACTTAGTAAATCTTGGGGTACTGTCTGAGCATCAATTTGGTTTTATGAAGGGAAGATCCACTACTGACGCCTTTGATGCACTAATAAAATTTGTAATTGAGTCTTTTGAAAACAGGTGCTTTGCTCAGACTGCCTTCTGTGACCTGAGCAAGGCATTTGACTGCGTGAATCATGATATTTTGCTTGAAAAATTAGCTTATTATGGAGTCAGTGGAAGGAGCCTTAGTCTTTTTAGATCGTACCTTGGCGATCGCCAGCAAGTTGTTTGTGTAGGAAATGAGAGATCCGATCTTGCTAAAGTAAAGTACGGTGTCCCCCAAGGATCAATATTGGGACCACTCCTCTTTGTATTGATGATAAATGATCTTCCTTTCACAATCAACATCAAGACTGTGTTGTATGCTGATGACACCACTTTTCTTAATTCTCATTCAGATGTACACACTTTACATAACATGACAGCCGATACCTTGGCGGAGGCTTCCAAGTGGTTCACAGCGAATGGCTTTAAACTAAACGAGGATAAAACTCGACCTCATTGATATTCCATATCAACGTCTTGTCATAAGCATGAAACACTATGACAGCATAGGCTTGAGAATGTACAATAAGTTGCCATTGGATATCAAATGTTGTGAAAATATTGTTATTTTTAAAAAATTACTTTTTGAGTGGCTGGTTTTAAGACCTTTCTATTGTTTGACAGAGTTCTTCGATTCTACTTGATGTAATTTATTCTACTTTGTGACTTTAAACTATTGCTTTGACTCTATTATTTTGTAATATTGTATTACTATGACTTTGTCAATTACCTATATTGGTCTACGACAATAAAATCTATTTATTTATTATTTATGAACCCAAAAATGAATGATTATTAATTTTAACATTCTATAAATTTTAAATACTCAATATAATTTTATTACTTTTTAAAATTATTCAACCTGAATTAAATTGAAAATAAAATTGATTTAAAATTTATCAATTTAATTCACATAATAAATTAGTAATTAATATAATAAATAATTAAATATGTTTTATATTTTCATAATTCATTATTGTAATTAAGTTATATATTATTGTATATATAATTATTTATTTATAATAAGCTTCATAAATTAATAATATAACTATTCTAGATGATTTTTATTTTCAATATTAGCTATTAATTAATTAATTTTTAATATTTATTTTGTCAAAATTACATGGTTAATCTTCATTGAAGCTGAAAATTCTCAGCAAAAGAATCAGACCGTGCTGAGTATCGAACCACATCCTGTCAGGTAGCAGGCAGACACTTTACCTCTCAGCCAGTGACTTGATAATGAATGTTCTTGAATATTCTAAATTGACAATAAAATGAAATGAATTGAATGGAAGGCATATTCAATTCGGTCTATAAATTGTCGAATCACATTCAGGTTGGCCAACTTAATTTTTACTTTGTTGCACTCTACCGCCATAAAGTGTGTTACCAGTTTTGTGATGTTATGTTGGAAAGTTGGAGTGCGACAAAGTCTTTGCCGCACTCAAATCTACATTCCCGCACTGAGTGTGGGAATAAGGTATTATGCGTACTATAATTGATGCGGGAATGAGCACTTTTTCTGGTAACTGTGGGAAAAATTAAAAATATGATGTATACATTAAATATGCAAGATAATTGCATCTGTTTGAATGACAAAATTTCAGCATTACAGTTGTGTTGTGTATTGTGTATTCATGACAAAATTGTGTTGAAAAGATTAATGTTTAATTATATTTGTTTTTGAGCAGGAGCATTATGTACGGATGGTACCTACATGATTCGACAGAGTATTGGGGTGCCCACATAATTCGAAAGAGTATTGAAGTCAAATAACATGGAAAATGAGGTTGTGCAGTTTTTTAATGAATCAGACCTCACTATAAATTCAAACAAAAGTCATGTCATCAGCTTTGATTATAAGTATCGTCCTTTTCACCCCACCATAACACTTGGTGAAACGAACATTGAAAGTTGTACTGTTGTGAACATGTTAGGTTTGTCGATGGATTCCAAGCTTAATTGGGGGGATCATGTGAACAAGATATCATTGAAATTGAGTAGGTCACTTTTTGCATTTAGAAATATTGTTAAACGGGTGCCTAAAACAACAGC
This sequence comes from Nilaparvata lugens, assembly GCF_014356525.2. Taxonomy (NCBI): domain Eukaryota; kingdom Metazoa; phylum Arthropoda; class Insecta; order Hemiptera; family Delphacidae; genus Nilaparvata; species Nilaparvata lugens. Next base: position 33,550,995 of record NC_052509.1, read on the forward strand.
AAAAAGTGTCTACTATGCACTGATTGAATCCCACATTGCTTATGGCATTGAATTATGGGGGAGTACTTCGAAGCAAAACATTCAAAGAATTTTTGTTTTGCAAAAGTCCGCAATAAGATACCTGGAGGGGCTCAAATTTCCACAGATATGTCGGGAGTCTTTCAGTAGCCTAAGTATTTTAACTGTTCCATCATTGTACATTTTCAAATCAATATTACATGTGAAGGATAGGTTGAATTCATTCCAAGTTAACTCAGATATTCATGGCTATAACACTAGAGGAAGGAATAACATTTCAGTTGAGAGACATAGGCTGACTGTATTTGAGAAAACACCTACTTATAGGGGACGAAAGTTTTTTGCGAAACTTCCGGCTGATTTGAGAAGTATTGTTGAAGAAAAACAATTCAAAACAAAATTATATTCTTTTCTCAGTGAGAAGGCTTTCTATGAGGTTGACGAATTCTTGTTAGAGTGAAAAAAATTATTATCTAAATTTTGCAAATTTAATGAATTGTTAAATGTTATTAGAGTTTTATTTTAAGATTGATATTTTATGTTATTTATCTGTGACGTTTTTCAACTGTATTACATTGTTTTTGTTATACTTTTGTTGAGAATAAAATATTATTATTATTAGTCTTACCAGAAATTTCGTTTTGAAGCAGCCAATCCCAAGGTTTATCGTGGTTTGCAATAGTGATACAAGCGGTGGCTAGAGCTTCGAGAGGTTGTTCGTATCCCAGATGGAAAAGATGACACAGTTGCAATGCCATTTTGTAGAAGCCCTCTGCCACACACCTAACAACAACTTCTGCTGGCAATGAGTCTGAAATTGAAGCAAAAGAAGGGTTTAAAATCAATCGCAGTTTAGGTACATGTCTGATAATTGAAAAATAGGAAAATAAAAAGTCACGTTAAATTTTTGCATTATCAAAATATTATTACTTTACTATTATTACTGTTACTGTACTTCAGTATCTTATTACTTAACTATTGATTTATTTTATTATTTTAATTATCTTATGAAGATAGTTGTTATTACAGCTTACAACTACAATCTACAACGATATGTAAATTAGCATTTAATTATTTATATCATTTTTTTTTCTCTAGCCTCACACGGATCTTTCTCAGGGCTCATTATATCCTGTTTTTGATTTTGTCTTGCACTATTGGAAAGTGTAAAATAATCTTATAATCCAATAAATTTGAATTTGAATATGTGAATTTTGACAATAAATTTTAATAATCAGCTATTTTCCAATTGTCAAATTACTTACCTGGAGAACAGTCTTTGAGTAAGCATCTGGCCTTCGAAAGTTCATACTCACGGCGTATGTCTTTCAGTTCCAGTACTTCAATATCATCCTGGAAAGATATATGTCAATAATTTCAATGGATGACATGCCTTTTTAGAGAAAATATTTTTCATGAATTCTATTTATAATGGAACTGCTTAAACTAACAATAAGGATGATTAGAGATATCGATGAATAAGTAGGGAAATAAGATAGAGAGTGCCTCCAAGTTATACTAGTGGGTAAGATCTAAAATTTGAAAATTGAAAAAACACTGTGTAATTGAAAAGTGAATGCAATATCATAAAATATACATTCAAACATAGAGTAGTTTTCATGAATTTGGTTTCTAGCAGTTTTGCAAAGAAATTATAAGAAGGTAGCCTTTATCCATTTGCCTTTGCCACATGGCCTTTAGCCATTAACCTTTTTACATAATTAAATAGAAAACCAATAGAAACCATTTGAAGAGCCAAAGTCTGCTAGAAAGAAAGAAGAGTGGTTATGGTGATATGAGTAAGCCTATATAAGCCTACTTACTTCTGGATCTGAAGAAGGTTTAACAATCCAAGCATTATCGGAACTAACTAGTTGTAGAGCATTCAGGCAAGCGCCGTAGCACTGACACTGGGCTCTCGTGTTTTCCGATCTAAGGCCATGCTCGTACATCACCCTTGCGGCTGAAATCAAAAACAATAATTCACCATTTGAATCATGTATGAAAAGAAAATTTCCTGGCAAACCGATTCCAGTTGAATGCAAACAAGACCCAGCATGTCATCTGCAGCTTGTCAAGAAACCTTCCTGGTGATCAAGACCCTGTCAAGCTGCTGGGTTTTGTTCTGAACAATGAACTCAACTGGGCCAGCCATATTCAGCATGTGACCACAAGACTGTCCAGAATTTGTTTTCTGCTGCTGAAGCTGAGGGGTCATGTGACTGAGGCCTATTTAGTCATGGTGTATCACACGCTCTTCCACTGTCACGTTTCCTATGGCCTACTCATGTGGGGTCATTCAGCAAAGGTTGTGGACATACTGAAGCTGTAAAAACCGGCTGTCCGAATCATCACCGCAAGCGATTATCGCGCACACTGCAAGCCCTTTTTGTTAGACTTGGTATTCAAACAGTGATCTGCCACTTCCTACTTCTTTGTCTAATGTATGTCAAGAAGAACAAGCAGTACATAGTGACTCGGACTGATGTGCATGAACATAACACCAGACATCGAGAGCTGATTGATATTCCCAGAGTACGCCTTCAGAGATCACAGGAGTGCTTCAGGAGTTCGGCATTGCGATACTTCAATAGGCTGCCTACAGGAGTAAAACAGTTGGATTTAAGAGCGTTCGAGAGAGTTGTATCCAAGCACTTGAAAAGCAAGGCGTACTACAGTGTTAGTGAATATATGGTTCTCACATGAATTGAACGTGTTCAAGTTTGCTGTATCTCTTCTGTACCAGAACTATGAGTAAACTCAGGACAGGATGGCTAAAGAAGTAGCATTTAGCAGGTATTTAAGGGCACGGAAGCTTCTCAATCAGGAGGTGGACCAAGCAGTTAAGAGGAAAAATGCTGATGCTATACTTGACTCTCAGAACCCATGTAAATCGGCTTGGAAGCTTATTAACAAGTGCAGAGCGTCTACACAGAATCAATGTTACAGACTGGATGTTATGAACATCATGACTCAATGTTTCAGACTGGATGTTATGAACAGTCACTATCTTAACTCCGTGGAGGCCATTCTTCAGCAGATTCCAGTGACTCAGCCAAATGGTGTTGGAAGATGTAGAAGCACAACCCGCAGTTTTATCTGTATGGAGGAGAGTCTCGAGAAATGATGTATTGAAAATAGTGACTGCTTTTAAAAATTCACCTTCTCAGGACATCTATGGATTTACTGTGGTATTCTTGAAATTAGTGGTTGATGAGATGGCATCTCATCTTGCCAGTGTCTTTAGTCAATGTCTTAAACTGGGCTACTTTCCGAATTGTTTGAAGTTGGGTAAAACTGTACCTATATACAAAAAGGGAGATGAGAAGGACAAGAATAACTTCCGACCAATTACTGTTACCCCCTTACTCGGGAAAATCTTAGAGGTTGCCATGAAGGATCAGCTAATGGACCATCTTGAGAGGAATAGTTTGCTGTCTGATAGACAACATGGCTTTAGAAAGTCCAAGTCCACACAAACCGCCCTGCTAGCCCTCATCAATGAAGTCATTGATGCATTCGAGAGTGGAGATTCTGTGGCAGTGAGACTGTGTGACCTGTCACGTGCTTTTGACTGTGTGTCTCATGAGCTTCTCCTTGGAAAGTTGAGTCAGTATGGTATAACGGACATTGTTGTTGACACTTTCAAGTCCTATCTTTCTGACAGAAGGCAGATAGTGAATGTTCGGGGTGCATCATCTGGCGAGCTGCATGTACGGCATGGGGTACCGCAGGGCTCTGTCCTGGGGCCGGTCCTGTTCATCCTGCATATGAACGATTTGAGAGTCGGCGGAAGTGAGCTGCTGTTTGCAGACGACACAACCCTTGTTGGGAGAGGATCCTCGCCTGCAGCCGCCACCCTTGAGTTGGAGGAGTCCTTCGCTGGTGCAGAACGCTGGTTTCAAGAGAACAAGCTGTTGCTCAACGTCGGCAAGACACAGGATATCATGTGCACTCTGAGAAACCACTTCAATCATTCATTGGATGAACCGGTGAAGCTTCTGGGATTTAACATCGATCCAAAGTTAACATGGAGTGCTCATGTGGATGCTGTATGCAGAAGATTGTCTCGTGTGATCTACCTGTTGAGAAGACTGAGGTGCTTGCTGACTGAGGAACATTTGATTATGGCCTATTATTCACTGTTCCATAGCCACATTATCTATGGAATACTGCTGTGGGGACACTCTTCACACTGTGAGAGTATTCTTCTGCTGCAGAAGAAGGCAGTTCTGATATTGACATCCAGTGGTCATCTGGAGCACTGTTGGCCACTCTTCGCCAGACTCGGGATTCTCACAGTTTTTAGCCAGTTTATCTTTGCTTCCCTGGTTGGTATTAGGAATACCAATCTGACAGTGAATTTGAGGGGGTTGCAGAGTGCCTACTCACTTCGAAATGCTCTCGACGTCAATGTTACTTGATGTAGGCTCAAAACTGTTATCCAAATATCGCTATTAAAATGTTTAATATGCTACCTCCATCTGTGCGTAATTTGAGTGACAATGAGTTTAATTTCAGGAGTCTATAGTTGACATTTAGCGGCCATCACCTTTCAGCCATCTATGCCATTATGTTTTATTTTTTGACGTGACAGTGTTGTCAAAAACTTTTGTGTGAAATTGTATATTGACGTGATGACCTACCCAGCTCATCTGGCTGGTTAATGGTCCTACAAATTAAGATTGAAGATATGAGTGATGATTTGTCGGAAATGCTGTCTTGCTAAACATGCCTTATGTATGTTTTTATTTTTTGTGTATTGTATTTTATGTTTTTGACGCCATCGATCCCATATTATGGCTAAAGGATGCAGATTTAGGTATAAAGGTAAAATTATGTGACAACTAAAAGTCCAGTCAATGAAGGGTTATGTAGGGAGAAGTTTGGAAGACAATTTTTCAGTTGGATGCACTGCAACGAGTGTGGAACACCTTCCTGGACATAATAGAAAATAGCCTGCCACACCCGTCTTTTTTGATACGGTATTTTTATTAAATATAAAAATTTAAATAAAATTCTTCAAATTTTACCACTGTCAGATGCATAATCCAAAACAAAACAGTTCCTTACATAGAGCCTAAGAGAGTTTTTGAATTTTACTATAAGAATAATAACCTAATGGAATTGATAGTAAAAATAAGAACATATTGAATTTAGTAATATGCTGATTTTATTTTAATTTTATCTTCTTGGACACAGTCCTTAAATAAGTTCAATTTCAATTTACAATACCGTAAATAGGTTATACAAAATAATAATAATGACAATGATAATGACTCACCCTTTTTAGAAAAACATAAATTAATAATAGAATCTGATAATTAAAATACATTTTATGCAATTTTTCTGTCAATTCATAATAAAAAGAATAATATTAGCCCACAAAGTGTGTCAAGTTTGATTCCCACTTTAATAACATTTAACCGTTTTAAAACTACATTTCATCTCCACATTTTCTCTTTTCCGTTATATCACTTTTACAGTTACTATTACATTTTAATTCAAGATAAACCTTTAATAATAAAACTGCACTAGCTAAATCTTTTTACACTCAGCAAAGACATTGGTTGTACATCTACAATCACGAAAAGTACAAAACAGAACAAGACTTTGCTTCTTTCCTCCAGTTTTTAACTGCCATAACAACTCAACTTCCCTCCAAATATTGGAATAATTCTTTTTGTTATTTATTTACTGTTCAAATTTAATAAAAATACTATTCATTTGATTTAAATTTATATTTGGCTTTTTGTTTATTGTTTTATTGAAATCCTGTAAATGATAACATTATGTAAAATTTGTGTTAATGTAATTGGTACAATTCTTTTGATATATTTAACAAAATTATCATTTATTTTTTTAAAAGTCTTTTATTATTTTTTATTTTAAAATATTAGTATTGGATACTTCATATTTAATAACTTTGTTGTGTTGGCATCTAACCTACAAATTTTTTTTGAAATTATCAATGATACATCGACAAATGATCTTTCGACTATCGATATTAATCTATTTGATTATACAGTATCGATGTTTTGTTCAGCGCTAAATTCAAATTATTCATCTTTTTAAAAAGTAACATTATAAGTCTCAGGGAAAAAGGACTTAACCTTCCAGACATAGTTTTGTACTGTAAATAGCATTTATACTCATAACCATTTTACTATGTGACTTATCGCGTGCATTTGAGTGCATTCCACATGATATTCTCCTCTTGAAGTTAAAGTATTATGGTCTTAAAGATGATGCGCTCAGGTTGACTGAATCCTATTTGGCAGATAGACAACAGATAGTGAGCTGGAATGGTGTTGACTCTCCTCCACTGCCTGTTAGAAGGGGAGTTCCACAGGGTTCAGTTTTGGGGCCTTTACTTTTCATTGTTTCAATAAACGATCTGTTCTATTGTTTATCTGGTAGGGCTTTGATGTTTGCCGACGATACCACTATTTATGCATCCAGTTCCACAGTAGACCTTGCAAGAAACTCAGTTCTTGATCATTACAATAAAGTTAAAAAATGGTTCTCTATTAACAAACTTGTTTTAAATGAAAATAAAACACAGGAAATCACATTTTCATTAAACAATGCTAGCGGGACAGACAACCCAGTTAAACTACTGGGTTTCATGCTGGATTCTAAACTATTATGGAAACATCATGTTGAAATGATTTGCTCTAAGCTAAGCAGAAATATATTTCTATTGAGGAGACTAAAATGTGAGTTGCCTGATAATTATGTTAAACAAGCTTATTATGCTTTTTTCCATTCAATCCTGTCTTATGGTATCAGATTATGGGGCCATTCCTCAGGTGTAAAAAAATATTAGTTTTACAGAAGAAAGCAGTCACAATAATAAGCAATGCAGATTACCTAGATCATTGTAAACCTCTATTCAAGGAAAATTCAATATTAACAGTTTTCAATGAATTTTTGTATCAGTGCTTGAAAGAGATAAAATTGAGGGAAAATGTACTGACGGTTGCCAGTGATATTCACAATTATCCGACTAGGGCCAGTGGAGATCTGCATGTACCTAGGTGCAGACTCAGCAAACTCTTTCGAGTTTTCCAATAGTGGGGATAAAATTTTTCAACCTTTTACCAGCCTCCTTCCGTACCCTTCCCCTGTCTGTATTCCTCAGACATTTAAGAAAATGGCTCATAGAAAATCCATTCTACTCTTTAGAGGAATTCAGGACAGTGGTAGGTAGATTAAATTATTAATGTCAACTATTACATGAAATAGTTAATTATAACGTAGCCCTATTATGGGTGAACTATTGAATGCTATTAATTGATATTGTTGTCTCTACTCATTTTAAGGATTTTTTATTATGTATTTTGACCTAATTATGATTTTATTATGTATTTCGACCTAATTATGATTTTATTATGTATCGTAATTTTATAAAATATTTTGTGACGTAGCCTTATGTACTACTGTATCGCCAGGCTAAATAAATTGATTGATTGATTGATTGATTAAAACTAATATTGTTTTTTTAGTTCTAAAATGTAAATGTTTCTCGTGGTCATCCTGTACCTCAAAAACTATCCGCCTTATGGGCATCACCTACCAGTACAAAATTTCCTAAAATATTAATCTGACAACTTCTTCCATATATCTTATAGTTTTCGAAAAATCCGAGTCGTATGGTGTGACATTTTAGGAAAACACGTTTGCCTCCAATTTTCATCTCTTTTTGACCACATACCTTCTTTTTAATAATTTACGAAAAAATCCATGCTGATTATGAGCTTAGGGAGCATTAAATTCCCTATTGAAGATAGGGATCATTAATTAAATGTATATTTTTTCTATTTTATACATTTCCCTACAACCGTTGCAACAGTTCTATTGTTGGGTGTGTAATCTTCACTTTTGCAATAATAGTTGACAAAGGAATTACGAGGAAGTGTTTGGAACTCAATTTTTAAATTTACAGCTTTGTTTGGACTAGTTCAAGGAACATATCAAAAGTCCCCATCTGTACCCATTGTGCTAAAGGGATGAGGGTTCTTTAATAGTTGCATTTATCAATATTTTGCTCACACGCTTATATCTTGAGAACAAATCGCTCCGAGAAGACTAACCATTGGAAAATGAAGCTGTTAAATTTCCTACAGGTTTTGACCAGTGGGGTTTTGTGATATCTTCAATAGTTTTTGTAGTATACCGTAAGCTCTTAAAAGAGCATACTCTCCAAAAGGGCTTATAACTCTCCAAAAATACGTCGAAATAATAAAAAATACTAATCGTAAAAATGAAGACCATTAGATTTTTTCTATTTGATGTAGAGATGATATTAGAGATGGGCACTTTTAATATTTTCACCTCCCAATTAGTTCTGCAGAGCTTTTTGAGCTGCAGAATCAACAAATGAATTCCCTTAAAATTTCGTTGTCAAATTATGTATTGTGTTTTGATATCTTTCACGGATTTTTTCAATCAGGATTTGAAAAAGGACCTTGAGAATGACATAAATGTCGAGACTAGTCCTGTTTAATTGAAATATATTACATGAGTACAAGTTATGTTCTATAATTAAAAGTTCTTTCATTTCATTTGAATTATACACACTAATCGTATATTGTATGGGCTATGAAATAAGTAAAGAATTTTAATCGCTTTATTCACTTACCTCTCTTAAAATTCTCATGTTTGGTGTACAAGGCAAAAAGTGTGTTATAGTATAGCGCAGCCTCGGAGATATCCAGTGAACGAGCGCGAGTCTCGAGAAAAGTTTCTAACTTGGTGAGCAGGCCGCAATAGGGAAACTCTAATAGAGTTTTAATGTTTCTTGTGTTGACTAGTTCGGTAACTAGCTGTCCGAGACAGTTGACTCGCCTCGTTAGTTCGGGGTTGGTCTCCATGCTGTGATAGGCACTCTCCCAGTGCCCCAACTTCAGATGATGCAGGAAAAGTATCGAATGAAGCGTTGCCTACAGAAAAAGAAATTTAGTTACCTGTAGCGGGTTTTCTGCTAGTTAAATATTTCGGTTCAATTGAAATATATTATTTTATCAATAGGTCGCGAAAAAATACATTTATACCAAGGATAATAATCAAGAAAGGTTTTTGAAATCGTCGAATTGAAATTAGATTTTTCTATTGTACGGGGGATATTTTCTTCAACCTCCGATTGTCATGAATAAAATACGAATGTATATGGAAGAAAATTTTTTCCACTAAAATTTTCTTACACTCTTGTTTATTCTTCAACATAATTTCCGTGAATTTGATACATTTGTCATACTAGTGGATCAGCCTACCAAAATCCTTTTTATAAATTCTACCGTCAGATGAGTTTAAGAGGGTTCAAGTTTACGTTGTTTTAGAGCTCCTGGTTAGTTTAGAAACTCTGCCCTGAAAGTCATGTCATGAGTTTAAGGAAAAAGTATAAGTTACGAGTGGCCAAGTTTGGTTTGTATGGCGGGTGAAAATTTTTTTGACTAGAATTTTCTTACACTCTTGTTTATTCTTCAACATAATTTCCGTGAATTTGATACATTTGTCATACTAGTGGATCAGCCTACCAAAATCCTTTTTATAAAATGCTACCGTCAGATGAGTTTAAGAGGGTTCAAGTTTACGTTGTTTTAGAGCTCCTCGTTAGTTTAGAAACTCTGCCCTGAAAGTCATGTCATGAGTTTAAGGAAAAAGTATAAGTTACGAGTGGCCAAGTTTGATTTTTATGGCGGGTGATCAAAATGATCCCAATTGATTTGCTGGAGAAGCTGTTTGGTTGCACTAGCTCTGTGAGGCCCAGTTGTCATGGATCAAAACGATTCTGGAAGTCATTTTAACTGACGCCTTTAATTTTATGTCACTATTCTCGCACAACATCTTCACTCTTAACGTTTCCTGCGTGAGCTTGAATCATTCTTTGGTAGATTTATGCAAAACTATCGCATTTTGCTTGCAAAAACGAGTGCGCAACTAGCACTTGGTGGGTGATTTTATGTCTTTAGTCAAAAGTAAGAACTAACGCTCGTTCAATTAATTGGTACTTAGGTACATTAAGAAGCAATGAAATGAAATAGAATGAAAATAATTATAATTGCTATTTATTGGGCGGATCTAAGTTTTTAAATTCTTCTCTACATTTCAACCTTGTACAATACACTCGAATCAAGTGCATCTCTCATAATTTATTTGTAGGCTATTCATAATACAAGTACTAAAAGTAATAATTTAACTTACCAAGTCAGGTGAATCTGGATCAACTTCTATAGTTTCAGTAGCATTTTTCGCCAAGTCAATTACATAGTGAGGTAGGTCGTGTCTCTCGAACATTTGTATAACCTGAAACATGTTAAAATTCATTATTACCTCCAATTCATCTTTGTTCTTGAATAGTTCCCCCACAGTTGTCGGAAAAACAATTTGCATATCCATGTTATTAATGTACAGAGTATTAGGGTTTATAAAGTTGGGATAAACATGAATTCTCATCAATTGAATAGATCAGATTCAATACAAGAAACAGAAAAGGTGCTAACAATATTTTATATGTTCATTTATCCGTTCATGTCATGAAGATGAAAAATAATATTGATTTTAGACACTAATTAGATTGAATACAGTGTTTATAAATGAATATGAATGTTTCAACTCTTCATAAAATGAATTACATTAAACTTACAGTTTTAAATTATGTCAAATGAAAGAGTAACTCTCTCTGTTTTGTTCTTTTGGCACCAGTAAGCATGTTCGTGCAATGTTTCCGCCGCAATCCGCTAGATAGCGGTAGTAGCAAAGCGGTGGATATACCGCAAGGGCCCCCCATGGCTTGCTATGCAAGCCACCAAGGGCTTGCTATGCATATGGCCGTCTCGTTCTCTCGACCTAACGCGATGCGATTTTTACCTTTGGGGCTACATCAAGGATCGTGTGTCCGTGCCTCCACCACCAGCTAACCTCCCTGAATTGAAAAATCGGATTTAAGCAGCTGTTGCTACAATTTTTGGAGACACGCTCATCAATGTTTGGGAAGAACTCGGCTATAAGATGGATGTGGTCCGTGTGATAAATGGTAGTCACATTGAATCATAATAAGGTTCTTAGTGAAACTGTTCGAGTTACTCATTCATTTGACATATAATATACAACTAAGTTTAATGTAATACATATTATACAGTTAAAACCCCTATATTCATTTATAAACACCCTGTTTAATTATGTATAGTGATAATATGTTTGTTCCAGTAATTAAACGCTAAAAACCAATAATTGAAGGAGTCTAGTATTATATATTCAAGGCACCAAAACTAGAAGACTAAGAACATTTAGACAATATTTTAGTATGAGTTCAGTCGATTTATAATAACTATAACTCAATAGTTAATACATTTACTACAATACTTTAACAGTTATTAAAATGTTAATGGGAAGTTGAAATTAATGTTAAAAATTCAAATTTAGTAAAACATGCAATTTGAGGTCAAATTAAATTAACAAAACATTAATTTACTAACCTTGAAGTAATCCTCAGTTTCATTAGCAGCCAAGTCATAAGCTTTATGAGGTTCACCCATTTCCAAGAAAGCTTGAGCAAGAATCAAATTCCCTGCAACATCATGTAGAATTCACATTAGTGATTGAAAAGTATAATTGTTTTCAAGCATGACTATGGAAATATTGACAAGTGAGGAAATCAATCGACAGAAAAGAAAACACTTTTCATGAATTATCACTAATAATTGCATAGTCTTTTGACAATTCTTATCAATATTAAGAGTATTTGAACGAGCGTTAGCGAGTATTACACGTAATACACGTATTCTTCAAACCTTTTTACAGGTCAAGTTCGCTGAACAACAAAATTGACTCACTCCTTTTTTAGGATAGAAAACTAACATTGATAAAAATTGATAAGATAGTGCATGAGATAAAAATATGGTGTGGCGCACTCACACAACTTTCCTTGCCGTTATGAAAATCACCTGACGCTAAAGTTCACGTACATCTCAAGTCTACTATTCTAAGATCTGAGCCAGCTGGTGACAGGACTATAACGATTGAGACACACGAGGTCTGCTATCTCTTCATAGTGAATGATTTAATAGAATCAACAGTTGCCAACAGTTTACAATTGAATAATCACATTTTCTCGAATTTCGAGCTTAATTCCATTTTTAGGTGAAAATTTTACAAAACATTAATTGTAGAGATTTTCATGCTCAATCCTTTCCACTCAACATTTTTTGTTTAAATTGTATTTGAAGACTGTTAATTGGGAATCTAAAATCAAACTTTGCATAGATGGGGCGAAGCTCCTGAAATTTTTACAGATATGGGACTTGTGGCAGTTGGTAGAGCTTATCAATGACTATTTTAGGTATAAATTTGATCAAAATCATTGGAGCCGTTTTCGAGAAAATCGCGAAGAACCCTGTTTTTGACAACATTTTTGCCATTTTAGCCGCCATCTTGAATTGCATTTGTTTGAAATTGTTCGTGTCGGATCCTTATATTGTAAGGACCTCAAGTTCTAAATTTCAAGTCATTCCGTTGATTGGGAGGCGAGATATCGTCTACACCAGTGGTCGCCAAACAGTCGATCGCGAGCTACCGGTAGCTCGTGGGGTAGTTTATGGTAGCTCACAGGAATGCTTGGGTTATCAACCATGCATTGAGAAACATGGCTACAGAATTTTGCATTTCTCACAGATAAATAACTGAGAAGTTGAATGATTTAAATTTGCAGTTTCAAGGGGAAGATAAGGACATCGGTGGAATGATTTGAACTGTAAAATCGTTTTCCAAGGAGCTTGAGATGTGGGAAAAGAATGTCGTCCAGTTTGAATATAAACACTTTTCCATTCTGAAGATAATCAATGACGAGAAAAATCCTTCACAGCACCTCAGCAATAACCAAGAATACGTTACAATTCAGACTTGAGGCAAAAGTTTGATCAACGATTTCAAGATTTTAAAAGCATATCGAATATAGTACAATTCTTTAACTCTCCTTTTGTAGAGATCGATGCAGAAGATTTTGCAGCTTGTGTCGTAAAACATTTTGGTGGAGATCAGGCTTCAGTTGGAATGGAATTTGTGGATTTTTAAAATGATCTTGTCTCTCAGATCACTTTCCAAAACTGGAAATATTTGGCTTCAAGTCCCCAAAGAAAAATATCCAATTATTATTCAAGTTGCATTGAGGTTGAAAGCTATGCTCAGCTCTACCTACTTGTGTGAATCATCTTTTTCAAGTATGAAATTCATAAAAAATCGATATAGGAACATTTTTTGGACAACTGCATCAGAATGGCGGCTACAACGTTCACTCCAAACATCAAGAAAATACTTGATGACCAAAAAGAGTTCCACTGCTCTCATTGACAGTTCAGTTCGGACAGCCGATGAGTTCGTATCGTTTGTTATCGCTCTGTGAAACGAAAGCTCGGTAACAAGTTAACGCCAGCCGCCTGCCGTATTCTCCTATTAACTGGCTTAACCTAAAATTTAATCATCTACTTTACGAAGTTCCAATTAGTATTTTATTTATTTAAAGTGGTTAAATCACACATTAACCATGGCAGATATGTGTTTAAAATGTAATAAGTCCGTTACAGTGCTTAAAGATAGTGTGAAGTGTTCAGTTTGTGATGCCCGTTATCATATGAAATGCAGTGGCCCTGTTAATAAACATGGGGAATGGAACTGCGAAAGATGCTCTACTGAAAATTCCTCTACACCTTCATCCGCCAGTAAACAGGTAGAAGACTATAATTCCATTCTGCATGCTATCGCTGAATTCCGTAAAGAAAATAAAATGAACTGGGACTCTAATAACATGAGGTGGGATACGAACGAAAATAATCTAAAGCAAGTGAAAGAAGACATTAAAAAAACCAATCTGGAAATTTCAGAAATTAGAGAAAAGTTCGCGGAAGTTACTAGTAAGTGCGAAAATGCGTGCAAATCAGTCGAACTCGTGCTCCAGGAGAACTCTCAACTTAAAGAGGAGCTACAACAAGTGAAAGGTGACTTAAAAGACTTGCAACAACACACACGCAAAAACAATATCCTTGTGTCGGGTGTGCCATTAACGAAAGGGGAGGACATGTTTACCGTTCTAGATGCTGTTGCCAGAGCAATTAACGTTAACTTTAACGAATGGGACATTTCTGCGGCTCATAGGTTACCGTATAGGAAAAACGCCAATATGCCGCCCTCAATTGTAGTCAATTTCACCTCAAGATTCACGAAGTCGAACTGGTTATCAGCGAGGCGATTCAAGGGTACGCTTACAGCTAACGAACTAAACAGCCACTTTCCTAATACTCCAGTTTATTTGAGCGAGCATCTCACTCCAGAGACACGATCACTCTTTAATGCAGCTAGACAACTAGTGAAGGACAAAAAACTAACTTCTGTTTGGACCAGAGACTGCAAAGTTATGGCTAAGGTTGCCGTAGGTCAACGTGCGATTCGGGTCCTTCATATGGAGCAAATCGCTGAGTTACGCGGAAACGACAACTCGAACTATATTGCGGATGACAACACCCAGACAACACCCATGGATAATCAACAAACATCCCATTAACTAGTCTATTTTCTGATATCAGAAAGTGATTGAAAATATAATTTTTGCTGAAGATAAAGTAATATATATATAAATATTTTTTTTTCTTAGAATGCACTAATTATATTTTTTATCATTAATACACTTTTTAGGGCCACATTCATACGATGAGAGTCTTGCATGCGTTAACAATTTAAGTGTATAATGTGCACAATATATTAGGTGTATAATATATTAGGGCACTTGAGTATCCAATTGTGGTATCAATATAACTGAATCCAAGTAGCAGTTGAACTAAAATAAGTTTTCATTTATATTAGTATTCATTAGCCTAATGTTCCCCTAAGATGATATTTTTATTTTCAATTAAAAGCATGTTCTGTCTCTCGCTAAATAACTGAGTTAGTCAGGCGGCTCGGCTTGTTACAACAATCGTTTGGTTGATAGTAGGTCTAATGAGCGATTTGATGGCGCCGATTGATGCGTCGCCGATCGAGTGCATAGAGTGTGCAGACATTAATAATTTTTCTTTCTACAATCCTACATTTAATTTTTCAAGGAATGGAGACTGTGCGGATTTCTCAGTGATTCATCAAAATATCAGAAGTTATAAGAAAAACATAGACGAGTTTATGGTTATCTTAGAAGGTATCAAACATCGTTTTAGCTGTATTGTACTGACTGAAGCATGGCTGAATGACGAGAGTGATCTCTTGGAAATCCCAGGGTATAAGCTACTCAGATCTTACAATAGCCTAAATCAGTGCGATGGTATAGTCGTATACATAGATAGTAATCTCACAGTAACATGTGATGAGCTCCAACTGGGTGGTCTGGCCACCTGTCTGTCTATAGATTTTGACTGGGAGGGAACTCCCTGTCAACTTCTTGCTGTATATCGGAGTCCAAACTCCAGCTTACCTCGATTCTTAGTAGCTCTCGAAAATCATCTCAATTCTTTAACAAATAGGAAAATGCTAATTATAGCCGGAGATCTGAATTGTGACATTTTAAATGTGTTTCCGGGTTCGCTGGAAGAGAAATACATTGATGTGTTGAACGAAGTAGGACTAACAGCTAGTATAGACAAGGTGACTAGGCCGGCCAGCGGTACTTGTATAGACCACTATTTTATAAGACTACCACAATCCTTTCAAGCCTCTACAATAATAGTTCAAACAGCTGTCACTGACCACTACGCAATATGTATGAATATATTCTCTAATAAGAAAACACAGCACACAAATAAGGATGAGTATTTTTCAAAGGTTGATTGGCAATCAATCAATAATTCTCTTTCTTTGCAGAACTGGGACTCAATTACTAGCGAAACTGACGTGAATGTGGCAACACGTCTGTTTACTGAAACTATCCAGAAAACTATAGAAACCAACACTAAAAGAATTCAGGTTACTGCAAAATATACAAAATTGAAGCCATGGATCAGCATTGGTCTAATTCAATCTATCAGGCACCGGGATAAATTAAAAAAGAAATTGAATAGACAACCCTTCTGTATCAGCTTGAAAAACGAATTTCTCCAATACAGGAATAGACTCCACTCTTTGATTAAACTTGCAAAATACAATTATTATAAAAACAAAATAGATGAAGCCTCCCACAATCCCAAAAAATTCTGGTCAACTGTAAATGAAATATCTGGAAGACCTACTCAGAAAAATTCTTTCCCTATAAATGTGCTTATACAGGATGGGCAAGCCACAGGACAACATAGTGTTTCAGATGTTAGTAATGGCTTCAACAAATTCTTCTCCTCTGTGGGGAGGTGTTTGGCTGATAGTATTACTCCCAGGGGTGAGCCAGCAGTAAACGATTCTTATCATGCTGTCGAGTCTCGGTTTGAGTTTCAATGTGTCACACAAGAAGAACTCAAGCAGGTGGTTGGCAGCATGAGAGGAAACAGCGCACCAGGCCATGACCGGATTCCTGCAAGAGTTATTAAAGAAAACGTGCTCTCACTCATACACCCTATTCACTATTTAATTAATTTGAGTTTACAAACAGGCAAATTTCCAGATGTACTCAAAATCTCCAAAGTTATCCCTATCTACAAATCCGGCCCCAAAACCAATTACAGTAATTACCGTCCAATCTCTCTTCTGGCAATAATTTCAAAAATACTAGAAAGATGTGTGAAAAACCAATTAATGCAATATTTGACCGAGAATAATATTTTATCAACATCACAATATGGTTTCCAAAAATCAAAAAATTGTTCAGACGCGTTTTTTGACCTATCTAAACATATTACTGAAAATATTAAAATAAAAAATAAATTGATAATTACTTACCTTGATTTGGCAAAAGCCTTTGATTCTGTTGATAGGGAGAAACTCATGATAAAACTGGAAATGATTGGACTCAAACAGACCTCCTTACAGTGGTTCAAGAGTTATCTACAGGACAGGTTTCAATATGTCCAAATTAATGATAATATGAGTGGCCTGGAAAAGGTTGATTACGGAGTTGTTCAGGGAAGTACTCTAGGGCCTCTACTCTTTTTGATCTATGTCAATAACCTACCGCTGCTGAACATCAGCAGTATAAACTTTTTTTATTTGCTGATGACACAGCGGTGGTTTCTACAGGTAGGCAGTGGGAGGAGGCGTTCAAAAATGCAACAACCGACCTAGCTATGATAAAAAGCTGGTTCGACCATAACTGTTTGACCATAAATACGAGTAAGTCCAAGTACATGCCTATTGTAACCCGTGGTCAGCAAGATCCAGGCCCCAGAGTCATGAAACTTCACTCATGTGGAGACCCAACTTCTACCGTGTGCAACTGTGAAATCTTAGAAAGAGTAAACCAATACAAGTATCTGGGCATAGTAATTGATTACAACCTAAATTGGAGTCCACACATACAGTTTATAAAGCAGAGGCTCCGAAGATTGCTGTATGCTTTCAATCAACTGAGCCAGGTACTGAGCTTGCAACATTGTAAGACTGTCTATTATGCTTTCGTTCAGTCTATCATACAGTACGGTATTCTCATCTGGGGAGGACTGTCACCTTCTCTCCTGGAGCCGCTTGCGGTGTCGCAAAGACAAATAATTAAAACAGCCCTGAACAAACAATACCGATACCCAACTATACAACTATTTTCAGAATTTCCTGTTTTAAACATAAGGCAATTGTATATAAAATCTCTATTAATTTACCTTAAGAACAATAGTCATAATATTTTGCCAGAAATTCTCCATACCTATCCTACTCGGTATAGATTGAATTATGGATTTGCGACGCCGCAGGTGGTTCACGGAGTGGAGCTGAAAACACCATTCTACCTGGCTCAGATGGTATATCGTAATCTGCCTGCAGAGATGAGAGACTTCGAATGCAGTATTGCTGTTTACAAGCGTAAGGTCGAGAGGTGGCTCTACTGCCTGGGGTGGGAAATGTCTGAAAGCCTGCTTCATTCTGTTTATATGCACTAAAACCTATCCTTTATTTTTTCTTCTTTTTTTTCTTTAGCTCAGTTTGGTCAATTTTTGCTATCCTACTCCTTTTATATTTTTAAAAATTTTACAAGGAAAATCGCTCTCATAAAGATGAGTCCTGTGAGTCCGCTGGTCTCTTTTCCTTTTTTAAAATATGTCTTACTTTAGTTAAGTTATAAGTCTAGTTATAATGATTTAATTTTCCCATTTTCTCCCATATGGATCTGAGAAGTCCCGTTTTTTTTTCTTTAATTTATAGTTTCATATGTCGCTGTTCTGTTCTCTACAATCAATCAGACTTGTGTTGTTCCAGACTTGTGTTTTCATATTCCTTTCATTATATTGATAATAATTGGCTACCGAGAACTCACCCCTACACACAGACGTATAGTCTTGTAGAGGTATTCCAGTAACCAATTTTCAAGTGTCATATTTTTTGTAACTGTGCATTTTGGAATAATAAAGAATTTGATTTGATTTGAAATGTACATTTCAACTTTTGTTATACTTTTTGCTATGAGATAAGTAGATTTCAACACTAGAAATGCATCTTTATAGGCGATAAAATATACTTTCTTTATTCTAATATTCCTTGGTAGCTCACTAGAAGATTTATAAATGCTATTCTAGCTCACAGGCTCATAAGTTTGGCGACCACTGGTCTACACAGACGCACATACACACACACACACACACACACACACACACACACACACACACCAATACCCAAAACCCACTTTTTTGGACTTATGGGACCTTGAAACGTATAGAAATTTAGAAATTGGGTTACCTTAATTTTTTTCGGAAAGCAATACTTTCCTTACCTATGGTAATAGGGCAAGGAAAGTAAAAATTGTTGTAATTTATCATCCAGTCAGCTGAAGAATTCATTGCATGCAATTACAACATTTTTCCATTCATTCATCATAACATATATACAGCCTTTTATTCAATAGAGACAAAACACATAATCATAAAATGGTTGGGAATGAAAAAAGGGTAATTGCCCTTACTATTCCATTCCCGATTTTTGATTGAAAATTAGTCCAAAAGAGACTAATACAACATAGTTTACAGCTTTTACATCAACAAACTGATACGGGTTGAGACATCAATGTGCGGTTTTCGCCATTCATTTTCTCCTGGAACTCTGTATCGAAATCATGTATCATGACCACCTTCTCATTTAAAAAATAAAAATTTGGATTTAAATGGGGATAAAGACGTTGAAGCGACAGAGTAATTCTTCATTTCGAGTAGGATACCCAATGTAACCTTCTGTTCAAAGATTATAATACAACAGTTCTTGAGCGAGTTCCCCAACCCAGGGAGTCACTAATACGAATTTATTTTCAATACAGCACCCACGATTGCATGGTGTCCCAATAACTTATCAAAACTTATGGAAAGTATGTTACAAGAAAATCATTGCTGAGATTTTGCAGTATAGGCTAGCCTAAGGCATGAATATGCTAGAAATTAGTACAAAAATGCTTTCTAGCTTTCGCTAGAAATTAGTAATAAAATGATACATTTTCACTGTATTAATACTTACAAGACGAGTGTGGAACATGATGCGCTAGTTGCTGTAATAGAAGGTACTGTTGAGAGTTCAGTAAAAATTCCGCCATAACTTTGCAGGTTGACTCAAGCCATCTGATTAATCAAAATTAAAGAAATTTCAACGTTTTTTATAGTCAATTTAGTCGTAATAAGTGGAACAGTGCATGAATAATTATATGCCGACCAGATAGCCGAGTTGACTAAGGCGTTGAAATCTTCAGTCTGCTAGTGCTACCTGGTCGCGGGTTCGAATCCCGCCGAATCCCATCGAATAGGCATGGACGTTTGATCATCTCATAATTCACCCGCGCACTTCCCATTACCCACGCACAAGCGAAAAGCTCATGTCGGCATTATCCACAATAAAAAAAAATAGATGGCATATACTTATATGCATGTATATTTGCATTCTACAATACATACTCAAAAGTTGATTCATAAAATTATTTTCTATGATGTACGAGTAATTCAAAATACTTGTAAAGTGAATTACGTTTCGAAAACTTGATGAACTAAATTATTACAAATTGGATATGTTTGGATATTGCTGTAATTTGGCAAATATTCATTTCACAAGTTTATTTTTCTACTTCAATTGATATATTAAAAAAGTAGAAAATCAAAACTAATTAACTCAAACGCCCAATCAACAACTAAAAACTGGTCTAGTACCTAAAGTTTCAACCCACCCTGATTTTGATATTTATGCTTCCATCCAAGAAGTGATTAGCAGCAAAGTGTCTGTTCTGATAATTCTATCCATTGTATTTTTTATTGTTGTAGTATTATTGTATTATATTTGCAACTATTTTTTCTAATTGATGAGAATGATTCTCGAAATTTCATTTTTAATGAAATTGAGTTGCATAATTTGATCGCTGCACTAAATTTACTGGCATTAAGAACTCTGAAGTTTAGATTGAATTATTAAATAATATATTCAGATTAGTGAAGACAATTGAAGTGCATTTTAATTTACTTGAATGCAATTAAAAACCTCGTTCTTCTTTGAAACTAACAAAATAGAACCAAACACAATCAATATTAGATAAATGAAAAGGATACACTGCTTCGGAAACGGCCGCCGCTGAGCTGAGCAGGTCTGAGTAAGTCAACAGCTGATGCGAGATTAGGAATCTGTGCAGCAAGAGTGCGGGTGTGTGCGAGTTGAAGAGCAGGTTGATGTTTCCCTCGCCGGGCGAGAATTGTGCCTGGCTGACCCACTTCAACGTCCACAGCCGTTTGCACAGCTCCACTGCACTCTCCGACCAGTTGGCTTTCAGCTCGTCACTGTTCGACACTTCAATCAGCAACACCAGTTTCTTGCAAAGGTCAAATCTGCAAAAAAAGTAGTTGATTAGAATTGATTGTTTACCATCGGTAAAATTGGCTACAGATTGAAACGTTTTCCCCATAAATATTCGATTTTTACAGCTATTTCAATGAAATCAAATCTACAGTTTAGGTTTCAGAACATTAGTTGCTACTTGCTAATCAATAGAAACCATCAAAAGTACTCAACAATTATCCATCTCAAATAGTCACTATTGGGTGTATTTTTGTCTTTTTCGTTATGGCCACACAATGATAATAATAATAATAATAATAATAATAATAATAATAATAATAATAATAAATAGTTTTATTTCCATGTTTGCATGATACAAATTTGAAAAAGTCAATGAACTAGCTTATAACAAATTGAAAGTTAACATAAAAACATATTACAGATAGCAGACTATATACAGTGTCACGTAAGTGAAAATAAAGAGATAAACAGTTAATTAAAAACACAACAACGTCACAAGTTCTATTGAAATAAGTCACTTTATAAATAAAACTATTATACAATCAAAGCTCTGTCAAGCTGAAGAGACATCTCTCTACCAAGCAGTCTTTAACCCTTAGACTTCCAACGGAACAATATGTCCCAGCAGAAATGACCAACCTCAGACTACAACTGGGACAATATGTCCCAATAGAAGTTCATCGAATCCCAGTGGGTGAATAGATCATCTAAACTACACAGTAATGAATCCCAGCGGTAGCCTAAGGTCTATTCTGTAAAATACATCAGCTGTTAAGAACTATCTGATCCTCATATTATTGTGAATTGAGGTTATATTGTGGTTATATGCTCTCATGCTTGCACGTGTCAGATGCTGGTTTTGTGCTGAATGAAGCTGTTCTAATGTGATTTGCAGTGTCATTTCGAGTTGAATGTAAGTAAATAACCTCATATAATGTCAATAATAACATGTGAAATTGAAATTGCAAAGCTATTTACTAAATTTTATTCATTTTATCGTGTTTTTTGTATTGGGACATATTATCCCAATGGTAAAATTGATTATTTGGTATTTGACGGGACAAGCTTCATAGACCCTATTTGGTAGTCTAAGGGTGAAGCTTGAACTGGAATTCCCTTCCCTTTATAGCTTTCAGATTTCGTAGTAACTTATTATAAAATATCACACGATTAAACATAGGATCTCTCTCAGTATTTTTTTTTTGTTTACACTTGTTCTCTTTAAATTTAAACTAGTAGTTCTGTGAACAGTAGACCTCACACAGTATTCTCATCCACAAGTACCTGATGTCACTTGTTTTAAATGTTAACAAACTCAGTTCACGTTTGAATTTGTATTTCATAATATGATATAATTCATCCAGTTCCGTGATAATCCTTCTATCTGATGAAAATTAATTTTTCACAATCAAAAATGTTATAATTTCTCCAGCATTATTTGGTTCATTTGTTTATTTTTAATCACCTATTAAATTAGGTTTTTGGAAGGTGAGAATAATGATACTAATAGGCACGCATAATAATACCAAGACTGCAAAACAAAATATTGAAACCAAAGACCTTAAAGCTGCGATTAGACCAAAGTTATTAACAAAATGTTAATAACTCAATCCTTATAGATTCTATTAGATTGAACATAACTTATTATACACATGATGAAATTGTGTATTTGTCAACTTCCGTTCAATCTAATAGAATCTATAAGGATTAAGTTATTAACATTTTTGTTAATAACTTTGGTGTAAACCCAGCTTAAATACCTCTTTAAGGTCTTTGATTGAAACTATAGAACTTATACAAATACAGTAATAGACTGGCTTCTCCACACATATGTGTAATCACTTGTCAGCTGATTTATCTATGTATATAAAAGCGAAATGGCACTCACTCACTCACTGACTGACTGACTGACTCACTCACTCGCAGAACTAAAAATCTACCGGACCAAAAACGTTCAAATTTGGTAGGTATGTTCAGTTGACCCTTTAGAGGCGCACTAAGGGATCTTTTGGCGATATTTTAACTCTAAGGGTGGTTTTTAAGGGTTTAAAGTTCTTTTAGCATTTATATTCTTCTTATTCCAATATCTTAAAATTATAATTGAAATGTCCATACCATATGTTAATATAGAACTATAATCTAGAGAGAGTACCTCTTCTAGACGGATATGGCGAGCAAAGCGAGCCTGACGGCTGGTGATGAATAATTCTAGTCTGAATTTTACTCTAATATTGGGGTATGAAGGAGGCTCCTGGTCTGGCCAGAGAACTCGAATTGTAGCGCCAGAATGGCAGACTGTAGTTCTGCCAATAGCAGGCTTGTGTTTGCGCCGGCGCAGACCGTCCTGCTGCGTGGCATTGTGGATGTTTTTGTAAGTTTTTGTCTGTCTTGTTTCGTCGGCCCATTGTTTTGCAAGACCAAATTTGTGTTTGTCTGTCATGTAATTTTGGATCAGAAATTTCTTGTAAATTGTTTGAGTGCCGTGTGTGTGAATTATGAATATAACAGCGTAAATAGTATTGAATTGAATTAATTTGAATCGGATTTGAATTTATAAAGAATCCAGTTTGAGCTTTGTTCGAAACACATTGCATAACCTGCAAGTTGAACGCAGAATCAACGAAAAGGCAGCCCGTAAGCAAGAACCTGTCTATTCCCAGATTTTGTCCCACCCTGAACCTGACGAAAACACCCAATAAAGGCTTCAAAGGGCAAGTAGTCAAGATTGGAATAAATTTGGTGAGTTTTTGCTCTTTTTTATTGTTCATTAATGCAGAGTTTAACTGTACAAATAACCTGGCTCAAATTGAAGATTAAATTTTGCCCCTTGTTTGTATTTGATTATTTAAATAGTAAATTACAGTCCTCTGGTAGCTCTAGCCTGAGCTTTGTTCAGAACATTTTATGATCCTGCCGAGCCAGGATAAATTTAAATTTGTAATTTGTTGATTAATTCACACACATTGGATTTAAGCAGTTTCGTATTTGTCCAATTTTGGCATGTTGAGAATGGTCTTATCCATGCTCAACTTAAGTTTGTTGTAGCCTTGTTCTAAGAGCAAGGTTTCTTGTCAATTTGTATTTGTCTGAAATTAAATTTATTTCAGTTAAAATATAATTTCCTAAAACTAGGCTCATTGTGCTCTTTTTCAGGAATTTGTTTGTTTGTTGGAATTTGTATTGTCCATTTTTTATACATGTTAGTGAAGGTTAATTCACCAGCATGATTTTGTTTGTTCAATTCAACAAGTTATCGTTTGTTTGTGAGTTGTTGGAAGAACATTATCTAATCATATAGTTTTGTTTTCAGCAATAAATTATCTTGTGAATTGATAATCAAAGTTTAACTTTGATAACTTACTAACTTGTGATTCTTCCTTTCATCTAGTTTTGAACTCATTCTTGTTTTATTGTCTGTTGTTTGTATTGTCGGGGCTGAATTGTTCTGTGTATGAGTTCAAGATGGAGGAAAAATTACAGAAACAAATCAGGGTGCATCACGTTAAACTGGAACAATTGTATGCCAGATTGCAAAGAATTTATGACCTGTCTAAAAATGTCTCTGATCCAAAAGTTGCTGAGCAATTTTCAATCTTGTATCCTCGGGTGTCTCAGACCGTTTCGGATTATTAAAAGACAGAATTAGTGGTTAATGAGTTGGAACTTGAGTTGAATAAAGATCATGTTGTAGCATTCAACGACTCACACCTAGATCTGTTTCAGTATATTGAAGTAGCGGCTAACACTCTCAAACAGAAAGAGGCGACTGTCGCTATTGCTCAATCTTTGGCAGCTACAGCAGCTAGTTCACAGCCGGTCGTGTCCGAGTCGGTACTGCCTAAAATCGACCTTCCGAAATTTGATGGGAACCAGACTCAATGGTCGGTGTTTTATGAACTATTTAAGGCATTGGTACATGACAACAAGAATTTGAAAGATCAGCAGAAGGTCCAATATCTTGTAATTAGACTTACTGGACAAGCAGCAAATATTTGTTGTCATTTGCCACCATTGGCTAACAATTATCAAATAATTTGGCAGGCATTATTGACCCGCTATAACAATCCACGGGCGCAAGTCAATGCCTATTTCAAACAAATTTTCGAATTTCGTCCAATAAAATCAGAATCAAAGGCAGGTTGTATTGCGATTTTGGATGGGTTTTGCAGTTCAATCAATGCATTGAAGAGATTGCGACTCACTGATTTGTCAGACTCGATATTCCTCTATCATGGCTTGAGATTGCTGGATCCAAGTTCTCGTAGAAATTTTGAATCGGCTGTCCATGACAAGGCTATGCCAACTTATACCGATTATGTCAAATTCATTGAAAAGCAAATTGAGACTCTTCCTTCTGATGAGAAACAGATTGAATCGTTTAATATGGAGCACAAAAAGGATAATAAATCAAAGGTGTTTGTGGTTCAATCTAATGATTCATCTAACGATGCATCTAGTAAAAATCCCAATTGTCTGAAGTGCTCAAAACCGGGTCATTGGTTAGTAGATTGTGCAAGTTTCTTGAAAATGACTCCTTGGGATCGTTATTGTTTGATTAAAGGAAAGTTTTGTTGTTTTTGTTGTCTTGATGTGGATCATTTGAGTAGAAATTGTCGTAGTAAAACTCAGTGTGCTCAATGTCGAGAATCTCATCATTCTTCATTGCACTTTTCCAGATCAAGTTCCAATGAAGGTGTTGCGTCCTCGTCGAACTCCAAGGCAGGTGGCACATCACCTATTAGTTGTTGTTCTACATCCAACGATGTAGAAAATTCGACCGTTGTGTTGTCGACCGTCACTGCACATGTTCGAGATTGTAATGATCAGCTTTGTGATGTTCGTTTCTTGGTGGACACTGGGAGTCAGTGTCATTTTGTTACAGCCAAATTGTGTCGGTGTTTGAGACTACCATTCAAGCCCATGAAAACCGTTGTTTGTGGATTCGGTGGTGGTACTAGTGAAGTACAAGGTCGTACTTGTGTGTCAATTCAGTCGAAGTTGGATCCTACCATCAAGTTTTCGATGGATGCCACAGTGGTAGATAAAATCATCGACAAGTTGCCTTCTTGTGAAATTGACAGATCCAAACTTCATCATCTTGAAAATCTCACACTGGCTGATGACAAATTCTACCTTCCTAGTAGAATAGATGGCATCATTGGTGTGGAGTTAGTTCCTCACTTGCTACATGGGAGTCCTAGTACAGGTGAATCGCACGAATTGATGACTGTTAATAGTGTCTTTGGTCACATTCTGATGGGGAGAGCGCCGATTCTCACTTCAACAATGAATGTGTCGAATTGTTTTACAGCCATCTGTAGTCCATTCATTAGTAGTCCATCGTTGGATAGTTTTGTGGAACGTTTTTGGGAGTTGGAATCGTGCCCTGCACCAAGCTGTCAACTGAAACCGGAAGAGTTGGAGTGTGAGGTAAATTTTCGGAAGTCTGTACATCATGTGAATTCTGGTCATTTGGTTGTTGCCTTGTCATTTGCGGAGCCGCCCAGCAGCTTGGGAGATTCGTATGCTGTCACTGAACGCAGACTGCTGACTTTGGAGAGACGACTAGAGCTTGACAGCAATATTTGTATTTCATATCATGAAATATTGATCGATTACCTACATCAGGGTCACATGTCGTTTGTAGCAGATCAGACAGACCGAGGTGGTTACTACATACGCCATCATGAAAGCAAGCAGCACTACCACGCCCATCCGAGTTGTATTTGATGCTGGTTCCAGAACATCATCTGGTTTGTCATTGAACCAGGTTCTTCATGCTGGTCCCAAATTGCAGACTGACATTTTTGTTTTGTTAGTTAATTTTCGTTTGTTCCCAATCGCACTAACTGCCGACATTAAACAAATGTATCGACAAATATTAGTGGAGGATTCCTGCTGTCGTTATCAGCGTGTATTGTGGAGATTTTTGCTGGAGGATCCTATCGAAATTTATCAGCTCAATTGTGTTGTTTTTGGTGTTTCAAGCTCTCCATATTTGGCGCTTCGCACCGTCCACCAGCTTGTAGAGGAGGATGGAAATCGTTTTCCAGCAGCCAAGGCGAGAATACCAGGAGACATGTTCATGAACGACTTAGTCACATCTGTCGCCACAGAGTCAGAGGCCGCGGAGCTGTATCGTCAGTCCAAGCAGCTGTTTGAGGGAGGAGGTTTCTCACTCACTAAGTGGACTTCAAATTCACCATCAATGTTGGAGAAATTCTCGGAGGAAGAGAAATCGTTTTCGTACAAGGATTTCGAAGCAGACAACTCCTTGGCTATCTTGGGATTGAATTGGCAACCTAGTACTGATCTGTTTCAGTTTTCAGTCAAGAGTGGTGAGGTCGTCGCTACTAAGCGTTCTATCCTGTCAGTGATGGCTCGTATCTATGATCCACTTGGTCTCTTGTCACCGTTTACATTATTTCTAAAGTGTCTTGTCCAGAAACTGTGGAAATTAGGAGTGGATTGGGACGAGAAGCCGCCTGAGTCTATATGCACTCTTTGGGAGAATTGTCAAAAAGAGTTGCCTCTATTGCTGAAATTTGCTGTTCCACGTCACGTTGGTTTGTTTCAGGATTCTCACATCAGTTTGATTGGTTTTTGTGACGCATCATTGTCTGGTTTTGGTGCAGTTATCTATGTGAAGTCGCAGAATGAGAGTGAGGAGCCAATAGTTGTATTATTGTGTTCAAAGTCCAAGGTAGCACCATCTAAAGTTGTTTCAATACCTCGTTTGGAGTTGTGTGCGGCACTCTCGTTGGCAGAACTCATGAATTCAGTAGTCACTATTATTAGTGAACATTGTCATGTGTCTCGTATTGTCCCACTCTCTGATTCTACAGTCACCTTGTGTTGGATTAATGCTCCATGGCAAACTTTTGTTGGTAATCGTGTCGCAAAAATACAGGATTTTTGTATACAGGGGTGGATGCATGTTGCCGGAATTGAAAATCCTGCTGACTGTTCGTCTAGAGGTTTATCACCAGTTGAGCTTGTGAACTTTCCGTTGTGGCTCTCAGGTCCATCATGGATAGCAGAGGACGAATGCGATTGGCCCGTTCGAACTCAAATGGAAGAGATAGTGGATCCACCGGAGGCGAAAAAACCGTCAGTGTTGACAGTCACAAAATCTCCTGATTGTAACAGCAATGCAATATATTCATTGATTGGTCGTTGTTCGGATTATGGTTGTCTTTTGAGAATTGTAATTCTTGTTCTCAAATTCTTATGAATCTTACCCCAATCAGAAGAATCAGATTTCGATGTTGCTGAGAGGTATCTATGTAAAGTGGTAAAGAAGATACATTTTTCATCTGAATTTGTGCAATTAGAGAAGGGAGAAGATTGTTCTATGCGCCTACGTCACCTGTCTCCATTCATTGATAAAGGTGTGATTCGCGTCAGCGGTCGTTTGTCTCATGCTTGACTTGAATTTGAGACTTGTCATCAGATGATCTTACCAAAATCTGACGCTTTCGTATCGATGTTAATTGATTATCATCACAAGAAGAATTGTCATGCTGGACCTTCATTATTGTTGTCCTTGATCAGACAGAAATTCTGGATACTGTCTGCTCGCTCTATTGTATTTGTATTTGTATTTGTGTCTTCAAATTGTCTTTGATTTGTATTTGTGTCTTTAAATTGTTGTTTCCGTATTTGACCTAGTAACAAAATTATATCCACTCCCAACTTAATAGTTGTTGTGATTATTGCATTTTTTCTGTTGTGTTGTTTTTTGGTGTTGGTGTTTTGTTCTTTTTGGCATGTCTGGATTTTTCCTTTCCTTGGTTTTTTCAGTTTTGTAACTTGGCTGAAAAATAGTTTTTCAGAGGCGGGGTATGGTCTGGCCAGAGAACTCGAATTGTAGCACCAGAATGGCAGACTGTAGTTCTGCCAATAGCAAGCTTGTGTTTGCGCCGGCGCAGACCGTCCTGCTGCGTGGCATTGTGGATGTTTTTGTAAGTTTTTGTCTGTCTTGTTTCGTCGGCCCGTTGTTTTGCAAGACCAAATTTGTGTTTGTCTGTCATGTAATTTTCGATCGGAAATTTCTTGTAAATTGTTTGAGTGTCATATGTGAATTATGAATATAACAGCGTAAATAGTATTGAATTGAATTAATTTGAATCGGATTTGAATTTATAAAGAATCCAGTTTGAGCTTTGTTCGAAACACATTGCATAACCTGCAAGTTGAATGCAGAATCAACGAAAAGGCAGCCGTAAGCAAGAACCTGTCTATTCCCAGATTTCGTCCCACCCTGAACCTGACCAAAAAACCTAATAAAGGCTTCGAAGGGCAAGTAGTCAAGATTGGAATAAATTTGGTGAGTTTTTGCTCTTTTCTATTGTTCATTAATGCAGAGTTTAACTGTACAAATAACCTGGCTCAAATTGAAGATTAAATTTTGCCCCTTGTTTGTATTTGATTATTTAAATAGTAAATTACAGTCCTCTGGTAGCTCTTGCCTGAGCTTTGTTCAGAACAGCTCCTTTTTCCTTTTATATTATCCTTGAGATGCAAAATCTCCAAAAACCTTGTATATACATTGACGTGCAATTTAAAAAGGAACATATCTGTCAAATTTCATGAAAATCTATTACCGCGTTTCGCCGTAAATGTGCAACATATAAACTTTTAAACATTTAAACATTAAGAGGAATGCCAAACTGTCGACTTAATCTTAGACCTCACTTCGCTCGGTCAATTACGGTTGGTTTCGCACCCTTCCACATTCCTTACTAACATTATAATTCAATATACATTATAATGAATAGACTGTTAATAATTTATTTTCTTTGAAAATAGGTACACAAGAGCCGGAAAATTTCACTCCAAATGCAAATATCAGGGCATGCTACGGCACAATCAAAACACGATCAATGGGGTAAAAGAAAGGAGACGGGCCGCCGAAAGCAATGGATGAACAGGTAGAAGTTCTAGTGACCCTTCAGTGGTCGCCTATTGTAATCTACATTTTCGTGGTCTATTGTTAAGGATTTCACTAAAAGTAATATAAATTGGTGGCCCAGTCTGATTACTTGAAGGCATTTCCAGCTGTAAAACCAGAGGTAGCCTACATTGCTTGGATAAACACACACATTACTATCGATTATAAGTACAAATTTAGTCAGAATGTATCATTTTTTTTTAAAAGATTACGTCCTTTTATACTTATCCTTACGTCCTATTATATTCAGTGTACATGATGAGACAAAATTAATTACAGTACACAAACACACACACATATCAAAGTACAAATTGTTTACTATATGGTCAAATGACAAATTTGGTCAAACTGAGGTTTGACTGTTGACTTTCAGTCAAACTAAGGTTTGACTAAGGATAGATATAGATATAAAAGTGCTTTATTGAAAAAAAAACAATATTTTACCAGAAGTATTATTTAAAATATTGCATACACTATATGGCTTGGTCAAAGACCGTCAGCCGGAAATTCCGGCTCTACAAATAATGCCAGCTTTACCCAATCCTTGCCGTTCAAAAAATCAATAAATGCTTCCTGGTTAAGCTCAATAGCATCAAAATATCTACATCTCCACTCTGATAGAATGGGGCATACTGCTAGGAAATGGAAAATATCCTCGTTATCCCCTCTGTTACATAATAAACAGCGCATGTCTCAATTTTCCAACTACGGCTTGAAGCTTAAATCTATTAATCCACATCTTGCCTTCATCACCCATTTTACAAGCGTATGGCTACATAGCTCTTTTATATAGCTCGCAGATCCTAGACTTAAATTCAGTGTTCTGTAATGAATATGATAATTTGCCACTGTTGTACCTCTTAAAAGATCCTCCTTGAAATTCTCTCTCACCCTATCCAACAATTTCAACATTTCACTCTTCCAGTTAATAAAGACAACAGCTGTGCCTAGTTGAAAGTTGTGTGTATATTTTTGGCTTCAAAATTTTCTGAAATAACTTAATTTATTCAAAGTGCGGTGATATTAAGTGCAAAATTTGACTTTAATTTGGTATTTTAATCATTCTAAATTCAAAATTTCTATCTAATATATATTCTTGGACAGAACTTTGAGCTTTAGATTTCCTCAGTGAGAACATAACCTATTTTTTTCAGACATTTCATTATTTATCAAAATTTGGGAACAGAATAGTTTTGGGCTATGCCTGTTGTTCTATCCCGATCATATTCATATGATTTGTAATTATATCAACGAATAAATAAATAAATATTCTGAGCGGAAAATCCAAATTATTATTGTACTCCGTTGCCATTTGTATCCATGCCTTGTACCAAAAACATTTCTTCCTTATTACCTCCACAGCCATAATCTTTGGTAATCTATCATTCCCCATTTTCAAAACTTTATTGATGTATTGAAAATGAAGCTTCAATGTATACTCCAAAATCAGCTTTTCATCTTTTTCAAGAAACAACATGTAATTTGGTGTGTTATTTGGCAAAGCGAACAATCTTTTAATATACAATCATTTTAGTTTCTCAATGCTGTCAAATTTCTGAAACCCCCACACTTGTGCCACGTAACAGATTATTGCTCTACTACATGCATTAAATAATACCGATTTAGCTTCAAGATTGATTGTATTGTCATTTATCACTCTGTTCCTACCAACATTCAAACTCAATTTTGCAATCTGTATCCTCTCCTTCATGTGCTGCTCCATGCTCATTTTTGGTGTGAATGTCACCCACAAATATTTATAACTGTTAACTTGCTGCACTTCATTGCATCCAAAAAACCAGCGATCATTTCTACCCATTCTTCCACTGTTTCTGAAAACAAAATTTTTTATTTTTCCAGGTTGACAGTTAGATTCCACTGCTCGCAATACTGTTTCATATTGTTTATCATCCTTTGTAAGCTAACAGGAGAGTCTGACAAGAGTACAATATCATCGGCATACATTAGTACCCTTATTCGTTTGTTTGCCACTAGTATGCCTCCCTCTAGAGCATCATCGAAATCATTCAAAAAGATTGAGACTAATAACAGGCTGATCACGCATCCCTGCCTTAAGCCCATCTCTGTAGCAAAGCTCTTTGTCAGGCCATCTTTACACCATACACTAGCAATTGTTTCACTATTCAAAGCTTTTAGTATATTAATCATTTTTGTGGATAAACCTAGGCAGGATAACTTATAGAAGAGAGCGCTTCTATCAATAGAGTCGAACGCGGCTCGGTAATCGACGAAGAAATAGTAAACTTTATTTTTTCTAATCTGCAATTTTTATTGAATAATAGATGAAAGAGTGAAAATATTATAGACAGTTGAATAACCTTTTCTGACGCCGGCCTGATATCCATTGAGAATATTTCTGTCCTTGACCCATTTATCAATTCGTTTCAACAAACATCCACAAAACAGTTTTGCGATAACGTCCATAAGTCTTATACCTCTAACTTGTGATGGTTAATACCAGTCTCCTGTCGGTAACGGCACTTATCTGAGAGTTAACTCCTGTTTTGGGAAGTACCCTTGTCACACGAAATAGGAAAAAATGTCTAGAGTATACTAGATTATTTTCCTGACAATTAATCAAAGGATATATTGTACTATATTTCCTCAGGATCAAGTAACTCGATGATGGGTTACTATTGACCTAATTTTAAATTTACTAAATCATATGAGAATATTGTTTGTTCAATAATTAATAAATGAATTTGATAATGAAGGGTTAAGCCCATAAACAATATAATTTGAATTTTAAACAGTTCTTTCAAGTTTATAAATTTATTGAGGATGAGCATGTAGTGCTTTCACCCAAGGGTTGCCCGACTCAAGTTTGGACAGTTTAACGTCAGAATTTTTACAAACGATATACCAGTTTGTCTATGGAAAATTGAGTCGAAGAGATTTTGAAATAATGATATTATAAATCACTCACATTTATATGGGCCCACAATATATGCACACTCACTCATGAAGATTTGTTCACTTCATACCTGGCATCTTTCGTCAGGCTGCATGGCATCATATTAGGCTTCATTATTTGGCTCGCGATTTTAATAATTGATAACTCCTTTTTAACTGAGACTTGGTAATCAAATTAAATTCTAACGTTACGGGAACTCTACATTAATTGAATTTAGCACTCTTACATAAATTCAACAATGAAACATTTAAAACGACAAAAAATAACAAATAGGAGTTACAAACGACTCTCCATTAGCGTGCTCAGTTAATCTCTCTCTCTCCTCCTTCTTCTCAGAAATTGAGAAGCTAGGTTTGGGGAAGAAAAGGTCACATGACCAGTTAATGACCAATCACTGGTCAGAAAAAAACAAATCTACCAATAGGATGGCTACAAATGAAGAGATGTGCTCAGGTGTGCCATATAGAATAAATGAATAATTTTAGAAATAAAAATGAGAAAACAAGCAAAACAAATATAGAGGGACAATGAGCAGATTTTTCAGCAGGTCAGAGTGTACAATAAACAATATGATAAATTGAAAATTGAAGCAAGCAGTCAACAATCAGAAACAGACACGCCGGTTATCAGCTGACTGATAAGGTAGCCGGCTCAGTTTGCATCGAGAAACTAACCCTTATTGTAAACAAACATTCATTATGCTGTTATAGGTTATTCGAAAACCATTTATAATTGTTTGTGAATCTGGATCTTAATGAATGAATATATCATAGATTTTGTTGTTATTTCAACAGCCAATAAAGGTGGGAAGTCGTAATTTTTAGCTTATTAGTATAGCAAGTTGCTTATCGAAGCTGTTTGGCGAATCTCACCATGACATAAAGCCCCCAAAGTTGAAAGGGTTTATGGTTTACAATAAAGCTTTTCAAATTTCCTCTTGTAAGAGGTGTGAGCGCTACAAAAAACTTACTAAAACTATGACTTAGGATCAAAACACAACACAGTCAATATCTGCTACAGGAGCTTATTCTATCCAGTAAATGCAGAAAATAAAGATGAAAGTCTATGTGCATGTATCAGCATAGAGTACACATATGGTGCCAAAGCAGTTACCTTGAGTCTCAAAAATTAGTAATACAATAATCGATTTTTAGTAGAACTAATCAATAATATAGGACAATCTTTCCTTTCATTTTTTATATTTATTATTCATTTTTATCATTTTGACTGCTCAAGATACATCCTAATGCATGGAGGATGTGCTCAACAATGAGCATACTTTATGCTTGATTTTCAAATTATCTAATGTTTGACTGCTGATCCTAACTGCTTGTGAATACAATTTTTTGGCTCTATACAATCCCTATCATTTTCCTGCTTGCTATTCCATTCTTGACTCCTTAACACAATAATACAAATAAGTTTCATTGAATTTCTAATACTTTCATAACATTTCAATATGTGCTTGACACAAATTTACTATATAATACAAATTGCATGAACATTGCTCTGGAAATGATTCAAAGTTGCGTAGAAATCCTCATTGAGTTTGAAGCTTTGGTTGATGCGATGGCATGGATAATATGCTTATAAGCATGAACAATAATATTCTCTTGATAAATTGCACTATCCTAAGTTATTAATCCTCAACTAATATCACAGACTATTTTATTTTCTTTGGCATTTTATTTTTTTTTTCAATAATAATTAGATTATTATGAAAGTTTTTTGGTTTGCTTTGGGTTTTTTTTATCACAGTGGATGTTTTATAAAGGGTTGTTTTTTAATTTTTTTTCTAGTCTGTGGACTAATATAAAGACAATATAATAATTAGGAGTAATTGAATAAATATATATTAATTTTATGCTTGGTGCAAGTGAATGATAATTTATAAGACATACAAACACTTAACACTAATAAATTACAATAATAACGTTTCATGCTGTGTGGGACTTGACTTAGATTAAATGTTGATAAGGCTGAACTTTCAATATGGGGAGGTCCTTTCGATTGGCTAGGTGTGGAGTTGTCCTGGATGTATTCATCTGCAGAAGTTTTCCAACGATCAGGCCACAGGTGATGGAACTTCCGCCTGAGCAGTGGCTTGTACCTTCCAGGCTACAGCAAGAAGAACTTCTTATTTTCCTCATTCCTTCTGCAGGGATCTTCGAGGCATCTAGGATGATAATGAAGGGATTTCTTCTTCTTCCTCTTCTTCCAGGATGACTTGACTCTGCGATTGTGATGAAAAGACTTCTTCTTCTTCTTCCTCTTCTTCCAGGCCGGTTCAATCCTGTGTTGATATAGGTGACATTTTGGAACCTGAATTTTCGGTTGTTCTGCTGGTGGTAAGTTTAGTTGTTTAAGATTGAGGAGTTGAGAGTGTGACACTGGCATTGGTATCTCATCTATTGATGTTGATGGAGGTAAGTCATTTTTCTTCAGTGAAGTATGTGGTGGGATGACATCACAAGTTGTAGTGGTCTCCACCTCTTCTGATGATGAGTTGAAGCTGTGGTTGGGTGAGAAAGGCAGGTCATCTTTCAGTATTGTCCATTTCTCATCCTTCTTCTTTTCCACTCCACTGTTGACAGGCGATGATTCATCTTCCAGTATTGCATATATGTTATTGATTAGCCCCCCTGAATCCAGATTGTCAGGAATGGTTAACTTCATGTTTGAAATTTTAGCTGGGATAAAAATTTCTGCTCCTGGTCTAAGCTGAAAATTTATCAGAGTTGATTTTGAAATGGGCGCAGAAGCTGTTGGGCATTCGCTTTGGTAACATTTACAGCTGCTGGGTAGTGTAGACTGCTCATCTGCTGACATTGTCGGTGAGTTCGACATTCTGTCAACTGGACCGACGGAGAATTTGTGAGTCACCTTCCCACAGTTGGCGATGACAAGGTTAGATTTGACTGCTTTCGTTGTTTGGAAATCCGTATTAAAAGAAGTCATGTGTGATTGTCAACTGTTATTCCCATTATTTCTCCTTTGATGATTGTATCCATTTCTGTTTCCCTGATATGTTTTTTTGTTACTGAAGTTGGTATTTATTTATTTATTTATTTATTTATTTATTTACATTGTGTACAAATACTTAACATGAGGAAAGGCACAACAGGCTCATGCCCAAAACTGTCCCATTTCCAATTTATACTATTCTGTCCAAATCAAAATGTTGGTTATGTCATTTTCACTTTTACACTAATACAAAATACAATTTACACTCTTCAATTCTCAGAAAAACGAGCAAATTTTTAATCAAATAGATACTATTTTAGTCCGAAATTGAAAAATCAAGAACAGTAACTAAATAATTATTCGAAAAGTCTAAATTTTGAATGAAACTAGAAATTTTTGAGCTAAAAACTTCTCACTTTACAGAAAACTATTTATATAAAAGTATTGCGTTGTTGATTGTCAGATGCAGGAGGCATTGATGACGTTGGAGTGCCGGCTGCTGTGTTTGTGTTGTTGCTTGTCGTTATGTCTGCCTCATTGTTTACAATTTCAGTGTCGTTAATATTGGATGAATTATGATTAATAATATTATCAAAATGACCTTTTCCTTGTTGGTTAGTATTACTGTCATTATATTGATATTGGGTCTCCTGTTTACTGTTTCCACAATCTGCTTGGCTATGACTTCCTTCCAGGTAGCTGTTTGCACCTAACCTATCACTCCTCTTAACAAATCTGTTGTGGCCCAGTTGACTATCAATATTCTGTAGCCTCCATAAACAATTCTCAAATTTATCATAAGAGTCGAAATCATGAGTACTCATTGCAGACTGGATTGAATAAGGTAGCTTACTTATAAGAATCTCAACTAAGTTGTTATTTTCTAATGGAGTATCTAGTAATCCATTCAAGTATTTTAAGTGTGCTGCGAATCCAGTCATACTTGAACCCTGGTTCTTATTATACCGGCAAGTGAGAATATGTGACAGCAATGTTCTCTGCTTCGCTGGTGACCAGAATGTGGAAACAAAATTTTGTATAAACTCATTCAATGAATGGAATTCGGACACTCTGCTCCAAAAATAAATTAGTGGTTCCCCTTGCAAGCTTACTGACAGTTGAATTTTCCAAGCAAGCCAAGGAATATTAGCCATTGAGTTGACAAGTTCTATCTGTTCTATAAATGAGCGTGCTTGTAAACCAGATGGCGAATTATGAAATATTGGTAGACTTGACATAAGTTGGTTTATGTTTACACTACTACTGCCTGAATTACAAGTTACCATACTATTTTTTATTCGGTTACATTCCACCTGTGTTTCAGCTAGTTGCTTTTTTAACTCAAGAATAGCATCAGAGTCGTTGCACTCGGTATTAATTTGAGAAAGGTCTACCTTCAATTGATTTATCTGAGAGGTATGCTTTGTTTGTAGCTTTTCAACCTTATCCAACCTAACATCAGACTTTGTGAATATTTCTCCCATCCTGTTCTCCAACTCTGCACATTTATTATTAGTTTCCTTCTGTTGTTTCAGAAGTTTATTATTGGTTTCTACTTTCGCGCTGTTTATCTGGTCTAGCGTGAATGTAGTGATCTCAGTAGCTTTAGTTGTAATCTCACCTTGTAGATTCTCAACGTTTTCCAACAATTGTTTTTGTAAATCTTCCTTTGCCACTTTCACCTGTCCATTCAATGTCAATGACAACTGATTCATTTCTTGTTTTAATACTGAAATTTCACTTTTAAATTCAGCTTTAATACCAGATTTCTGTTGTTTGAACTCCAAACTAATACTGCTCATCATATCATTCTTTATCTGCAACATTTGTGTTATAATTTTGGCTTTCAAATCAGCATTTTGTTGTTTCATGGCATCTAGGAGACTATTGTAAGAGCCGGGTACTGCATGGACATCGTTGATATGCGGCGAGTTGATCTTATCCTCTTGACGAGCGGGGACATCTGCTCCAGTGTGGCCTTCCTCGATTTCGGCGACAGTTTCGGTGCGGACTTCCTCGATGTTGGCGACGGTCCCGGCTGGGGATGACAGTCTTGAATCGAGTAGGAGTCGGCTCTCTTCAAAATGTGTTGATGACAGGCTCTCTCCAGCCCCCAGATTGAAGTCGATGGAGGTAGTGCTGAGGACCGGGCGTGGAAGATGTTCTGGTGAATATGTCTCGTCCTAAGACGTGACCGCAGTGGTGTGATGTTCATCGGCCATGGTAGTTGTTTCAAAATCAGTGAATAAGTGAAGATATAAAAGGTCGATGATCTTGTAGTGAATTGTTGAAAAACGAAGTGGTGAAGTGTCACGCAAAATGTACGTTTGGATTATACTTGCAGGTTAGTTGAGGAATAATAATTATAATCAATAACCACAGCATGAAACTAGAAAATTATCCGCGACAATTATCGGTAGGTTATTTGCGGCCGACTTATGCACATTGTGTGCTAAACAAACAAATAAACACATGATATAAATACATTAACAAAATAAATATTTGGTTCAAGTTTAATAAAGCTTGAATAGTGCTGATTTGGGTATATTCATTTATAATTGAACAAGAACAACCTATTAAAAGCCTTTTGAAAAATCTGCTCATTGAAGGACAACAGTAAAATAAAAATCAGGTGTAATCTTGGGCTATACACTACATGCATAAAACTTGTTCGACCTTGGTTATAACTTATTTTTAAATAACACAAGTAAGCAGTAGGTTTAAAGTTTGCCGGATACACACCTAATTCCTGAAATAAAAAAATATATTAATTACTGCCTCCAGATTTCAGATCCTCCAGTAAAGAATAATAAATAATGTAGGCTTGAAGTTCGCTGAATACAGACTAATTCCTGAAAATGAAAGTTAATTTCTGTCTTAAGATTGTAGATCTTCCTGTAAAAAATAATATTTTTAAGTAATGTAGGCTCCACTGTCTTCCTTGAGTCTCTGTTCGCCGGACACCACGTGTGATGGTTATACCAGTCTCCTGTCGGTGACGGCACTTATCTGAGGGTTAACTCCTGTTTTGGGAAGTACCCTTGTCACACGAAATAAGAAAAAATGTCTAGAGTATACTGGATTATTTTCCTGACAATTAATCAAAGGATTAATTGTACTCTATTTCCTCAGGATCAAGTAACTCGATGATGGGTTACTATTGACCTCTGAAATGAATATGATATTAACAAATAAATAAGTTATAAGCAAGGTCGAACACAGGGTCACTAAGGAACAACATGTGATGACAAGTTGCATTTATTTAAATTTACTAAATCATATAAGAATATTGTTTGTTCAATAATTAATAAATGAATTTGATAATGAAGGGTTAAGCCCATAAACAATATAATTTGAATTTTAAACAGTTCTTTCAAGTTTATAAATTTATTAAGGATGAGCATGTAGTGCTTTCACCCAAGGGTTGCCCGACTCAAGTTTGGACAGTGCAACGTCAGAATTTTTACAAACGATATACCAGTTTGTCTATGGAAAATTGAGTAGAAGAGATTTTGAAATAATGATATTATAAATCACTCACATTTATATGGGCCCACAATATACGCACACTCACTCATGAAGATTTGTTCACTGCATACCTGGCATCTTTCGTCAGGCTGCATGGCATCATATTAGGCTTCATTATTTGGCTCGCGATTTTAATAATTGATAACTCCTTTTTAACTGAGACTTGGTAATCAAATTAAATTCTAACGTTACGGGAACTCTACATTAATTGAATTTAGCACTCTTACATAAATTTAACAATGAAACATTTAAAACGACAAAAAATAACAAATAGGAGTTACAAACGACTCTCCATTAGCGTGCTCAGTTAATCTCTCTCTCTCCTCCTTCTTCTCAGAAATTGAGAAGCTAGGTTTCGGGAAGAAAAGGTCACATGACCAGTTAATGACCAATCACTGGTCAGAAAAAACAAATCTACCAATAGGATGGCTACAAATGAAGAAATGTGCTCAGGTGTGCCATATAGAATAAATAAATAATTTTAGAAATAAAAATGAGAAAACAAGCAAAACAAATATAGAGCAACAATGAGCAGATTTTTCAGCAGGTCAGAGTGTACAATAAACAATATAATAAAATTGAAAATCGAAGCAAGCAGTCAACAATCAGAAACAGACACGCCGGTTATCAGCTGACTGATAAGGTAGCCGGCTCAGTTTGCATCGAGAAACTAACCCTTATTGTAAACAAACATTCATTATGCTGTTATAGGTTATTCGAAAACCATTTACAATTGTTTGTGAATCTGGATCTTAATAAATAAATATATCATAGATTTTGTTGTTATTCAACAGCCAATAAAGGTGGGTAGTCGGAATTTTTAGCTTATTAGCTGATTATTAGTATAAGCTATAGAGGTATAGCTCTCTACATTTTCTCTCTCTCCTTTCTTGTAGAGTGGGAACACGATCGATAACTTGAAACTGTCTGGCACGTCACCAGAGTTGAAAATTCTATCAAATAGAATTATAATCTTATCAATTAGACTCGACAGAGCATTTTTGTAAAAATTCATAGGAAATGCGATCAACTCCTGGTGCTTTATTATTTTTAGCTTCCTTTATAACTAACAACAACTCTCTCATTTCAAAATTCCTATCCATCTCTAAGTTCTCCACTATAGGGACTGCATACTGTATTGGATTACTTATCAATTGAGGATTCATAATTTGAAAAAGTAATTCACCCAATCTTGAGCATTTATAGAATTCGAAACAAATTTATTCCTATTTTTAAACTTATTTAATCCATCCCAGAAGCTTTTTGTATCTCTTGCTGAATTTAAATTATCAATAAGTCTGCAGTTGAACTCTTTTCGCTTTCTCTTGCACAAACTTTTGAATGAACGTTTCACTTCTAGATAATTTATCCTATTATATCCAGAGTGGTTGTGTCTGTAAAATTTCAAGAGACATTACTGTTTTCCTCGTATTCCAACATTCCCAGTCAAACCATGGTTGCTCAAATTTTATATTTTTTTGTCCAGGCGCCTTTATCTGACGCCTCTATTATACAATTTTTTATACTGCCCAATAATTGACGATTATCACTGCCTTCTACAACCATGCTTTGAACAATATCAGTGACTCTATTTTTATAATTCTCAATACCACACCTTAATACTAGTTTGGGCAACAGAGGCAGACAATCACATTGCTTATCTTCGCGTGCCATGTATAATTCTAATTTTATGGGCATATGATCGGAATACGCACACGGTATTACTCTAAAATTGTGAACATAGCAAGTAAGACTCAATGGCACGGCTGCTATATCATTAACTGACGCACCACTTGCCCCAACAAACGTCATCTCACCCTCCTTATCTCCTTCTGTTCTCCCATTAACAACAATATAACCCAGATTATCACACATTTCTAAATACTTTCTTCCTCTTGAATTTATAGTCAAGTCTTTTGAGGTTCTTAATAAGTACAATCCTCCTAAATCATAATCAGTATAATCAGTTACTCTCATTCCTTGCATATTGCCTATTCTAACATTCTTATCACCTATCAACGCTATTTCTAAATCTGAATTCTCCGATAGGAAATCATACAGCTGTTCAAAATCTGTCTGCCAATTATTGGGATCAATATAAATACAGGTAATAAATGAACATCCTTATTTTCACTAATCTTGACAATCGCCACTGGTCTACCTCTCACTCTTTCTACTCTAATACTATCTTTAAAGATAGAGTTTTTATTCAAACCCAACAATAAACCCCCACTAGCTCTGCCGAAATGAGAAACTCTCACACCCCAATTCCATACAACTATAAAATCTGAGAGATACGAATTAAAATAACCAGCATCTTTCTCCAACACAAAAGTTTCACTTAAACATATTACGTCATATTCTCTTAGGATATTGAAGGAACTGTTCTCTTTAAGTTTACTTTTCAGACCACAAACATTATAATACAAAATAGACAGAATAGAGTTTTCACCTCGACCGTTCCCTGTACCTATCTGACCGTGAGGTGATTGAGCCGTGGGCGCGGGTCGGCCTCATTCGTTATGAGGCGAGTCGCCATCCTCGTTGCCAGCTACTTGGGCGTCGGGTCGTCGACGTCGATCTCCCCTCGTAATTGCTTGTATCTGCTCGGTGAAGTCCATCCTCAGCATCTCCTTCAGTTTTTCCGCTCCGTCCTCCGTACCAGCCATCAGCCTGTTGCCATCTTACGACCATTGGAATTTCATTTCTTCCACCAACATGAAATCGAATCCTACATAAGTTTTAATTCCGTTTGTCATCCTATCAATAGCTTTCTTCAATGCCAACAATCTAGCACGGATAACACGAATGTCCTTTGGATAATCCCGATGGACCACATAATTTGTATTTTTCAACTTGCGTACATTTTTAAAATTCTATTGATATGTTCATCTTTTGGTATATTCGAGATTACTGAAGGTCCTCTGCCCAACAAATGAGCCCTATTTACTTCGATTTCACTTGTTATACCTAAAACTTCCGAACAAAATTCTTTCACTTTCTCAACACATTTATTGTTTTCCACGTTTCGTAATCCTTTGAAAATCACATTACTTCTTCGTGATCTAGTTTCGAGCTCAATAAGCCTCTCCTCACTTTTTTCACCCATACGGCGCATTTTTTCTAACTCTCCTTTGAGCGATTTATTTTCCTCTTCTAACACCGTAACTTTCGCGTTAAGCGTTTGAATGTCTTCCTTAGTAGCAAGTTTAGAAATGTTTTCCTCTAGAATATTTTTAAAAGAGTCCATTAATTGTGTAAGTGACATATTTCCGATCCTTTGCTCACCCATAGTTGCAATCTGTTGACGTTTAGCAAGATTCTGATGCACTTCTGGTGAATTTCTAGAACGTTTCTTACTTTCTGAACTAGATGAGCTCATCTGCCTCCTGTTAACACTCGTTAACCACAGGATTTAATTTAATATTAACTCACTATTTATAATTCCAATAAACACTTGATCTCACGAAATTAATAGGTTAGCAGAGAAAAGAACCAGCAATTTCACGCCGAGAAACGAAAGCCTTGACCGGCAAACACTGATAAGAGAGCAAACTAAGCGACCGTTCAGCTCGGTGTCTCAATCGGAACTCAGGTTTGACTAAGGTTTACTTTCCATAAGCTGAAGCTATAATTATCATACTATACATATATTGGATTATTTGATAATTATATATTCATACAAATAAATATAATGCGCATATCATCAGCTGATGAATTA
This sequence comes from Nilaparvata lugens, assembly GCF_014356525.2. Lineage (NCBI taxonomy): Eukaryota > Metazoa > Arthropoda > Insecta > Hemiptera > Delphacidae > Nilaparvata > Nilaparvata lugens. The sequence continues at coordinate 33,593,985 of NC_052509.1, forward strand.
CGCACGTGGTGTGTAACCAAGAATTGTATGTAACTCAGGTTAGTCTGTATACAGCTTGTGAGCAAGTTGAGTTTCATCAAAATGAATATTATGAGATTCAAAAGTGAGAATACAAGTAACGTTACAATATACACTAACACGTTATACACTAACCTTACAAAGGTAAGGTGGAAAGTAATACATGAGTCCATACCAGCTAAAACTACCTTCAAGAAAGCAGACGGGGCCACTCCGGCCACTAATGAGGGTGATGAAGCGGATTTAGAGGACAATAGAGTGTGATAGTCAAGAGTTGGAGGATGAACCCTTTTTTGGAACAATAGCCCAGTGTACAGGTAGCGCGGCCCCGTCCCCTTTCTTTAACCCCGATCAATGTACTTGGCCGTAGCCTATACCCACGCTTCAATTGCATAATTAATATGACTTCCAATCAGACCATGATAAATTTTCAAAATATTCTCCTCTGAATAGAAATGTTTCAGTCTTTTCAAAATATAACAATTCTGTTTCATAGTTATTATTCTGTTAGTAATTGAGTCATCTACATTCGTCTTCTAGAGTATATTTGTACTCAGTCGTCTTGGATACATTTCATTTTAAATTGTCGATAGCTATTAATAATCATTTTATAATTATTTTTATATTTATGGCACGCACCTAGAGATCATATTATACCTATTTCTTGTAAATGAAATCTCATAACCAAGATAATATGTGATAATTGAAATCTGTATGCACCATTACACTAATTAACCTTTTTTTTGAGCTATCCAATAATCCTCTGTACGTAATAATTATATTAAATAGGATTCTGAATGCAGCAAAATTAGTGTTTCCTTTCTCTCCATCAAACTTATAATATGCAACTCTGGTTTGCGCACAGGCATTTTTGCCCATGCAGACCATTTTCTAAAGATTTATTTGGCTTAGTGTATTCATGAGGTTGTTTTTATTTTCTGTTGTTGGTTTATATTGATAATGAGTACATAAGATTATTACTTTGTATGTAAAGTGCATTTTTTTAAAATAAATATCTTTTGTCTGTCTGTCAAAATGTTAATAATAATAACTTGTGAACTGGTTGGCTCAGGTCTGTTGTCGGTGTTTTCAGTTCGCACCTGATGAATTTCAACATGGCCTAACGACTGCTTTTTAGGCTGCCGGGACCAAAGATTTAACGTCTCCATCCGAAACACGGGAGTCGACCGAGAAAAAATCTTCCTAAGAAAAATTATTTCTATAATAATTTTACAAGTTTCTAATTCGTAGACGGGAAATCAGGAATGGTATTATTGTATTAGTGAATATGCAGTAACAAATAGAAAAATAAAAAGATAAATACCTTAGATCAGTTAACTGTTGCAAGGTAGTAATAACTGCACTAACACCTAAGTCACTAGTAAAAATATTCTCATCGCAGTCACCTGAAAGAAAAACATATAAAATCAGCAAACAAACAAAACAAAACAACATGAGATTAATAAAATCGCAACTAAAATGCATAAAATCTTTTGAAATAATATTTGCATACTGTATTATTATTATTATTATTGTAAATACTTGTGAAATAGCAATTTCATATTTCTTCAAAAATAAAAAAGGTACTTCAATACAAATAATTATCTGATTCTGTCGTATATATGAGTTGAATAAGGAATAAGCTACAATCAAAAAAGAAGTTAATTTAACAGAAATTTCATCATCACATTGGAAGATTGGCTCACCTTTCTCACAATCATTGATCACAAGTTGGAGCATGTCTGTAAGGGTTCTAACATCCTCTTCTATATTCGAAGAGTTCTCAAACTCATGCAATGCCTGTAAAAAAAAGATCAGAATTATTCATTCTCAAGTCAAATAATATAATAAATTGAAAATGTAATCAGCATGTGATTGCATTCACAACATGCAATTGTATAATTTTGATTTTTATTTGAGATTACGCACATAAAATATTATAAATGCAGTATTTTTCTGTATCAATGTATGATGAAAATAAAATCCTAAGCATAATAGCCCAATATAAAACTATGAGCCTATAGCGACTTAGATAGCGTGGATGGCTGTTTCTTTATTTCTCTGCTCAACATTCTGTTGATTTCATCTCATTAGTATACATTAAAATAATTACAAATTTTGAAAATAGATTCTTGCATAAATGGATGAATTTAATTATATTTACTTCTAAAAAAGTGATGCATATCTGATTGTTTGCAATTCATAACTTACTTGCAAGAAAGATTTCTGTTCAGCTCTGATTTCTGCAGCAATTTGCTCAACAGCTTTTTCTACAGAAGTATTACTATCCAACGCTGCTTCAAGCTTGGCGCTCATTTCAGGGGTGTCATCCAATTCCTTCAGAGCCTTCATTAAATAACCACAAGTTTCTAAAAATAAAACATATTGAACGGCATTATTAACAGGAAATTGATTATCATAGCTATGTTGAAAAGGACAGAATAGAATGACTTTTCTATCATGACGTTGCGAAGGTTGGACAGTAATGAATACGGCAACTGAGTGCAATGCCGTCGGCTTGGCGGCCAACTCATCATAGCATGTCGAGATTTTAGTATAATGAGGTATCATTAGGTTTTGGTAATATATCATTATTTTTGGTAGCAGATATCAAATTCTAGAAACTAGAACTAAGTCATTGTTTTTGTGATTTTTTTTCTAACTAAATGATAGCCTGTTTTCTTATTCACTTTCATGCTATCCTGAGAAATTGTGTATAACGTTAGATGGTTAGCAGATTCAAAAATAAATTTAATTTTCATATGACCATTAACTAAGGTAAAAGTAATGAAGAGCCCTTAGGATTGAGATTTGTTTTCTAGTGATAAATTTGAAACTGAAAAAGTTGCTTATTTCACAGTAAAGTAAATAAACCGGGTGTCCCACGAAGAGGTTTACACGTTCAATTTTATATTACGTGCCCATTCTTGCACCGAATTTTTTTTAAATTTTACACAGTTTACAAAGTAGGTTCTGAAAATATTCTGAGAAAATATCAGCTCCTCTACCTTCGTCGAAACAAAATGACGGCATATTGAAAATTTTAACAATTCGCTTACTACTTTCATGAGTTATTATCTTACTTGTTTAATACATTGCAGTAGTATTGCCTCATTTGATGATACCAGAAATTGATCAAGCAATCTTCCAACAAGATGGTGATCCACCTCAATTTGCGAATCATGTTAAGCAATTACTAAATGATAAACTTCATGGCCGTTGGATTGGTCGTGGAAGTGATTTTTTAGATTGGCCACCCCGATCACCAGATTTAACGGTTTGTGACTTCTTTTTATGGGGTTACTTGAAGGAGAAAGTTAATTATACGTCCATAAAATACCCATAAATTCAATAATAATGTGGAACTAAAACGATCAATAGAAGAGGAACTTCTCCGGATACCGCGGAGTTTCTTTGTAAGAGCTTACGAATCATTTCTTAATCGCTGTTATCAGTGTGTTGCTGTGAATGGGTTTCAATTTCAATAGTTTTGGACTTTTAAGGTTTTTTATTAGGCCTTGTTCTAGTTGTATTATTCAAGTTATATTGCCCTAAAGTGCAACAATAAAAATATTTTATAAAACCAAAAACACCTTTTTAATGTTTTTAAAGTATCGTTTTTTCAATATGCCGCCATTTTGTTTCTACAAAGGTTAGGGAGTTGAAATTTTCCCAGAATATTTTAAGAACCTACTTTGTAAACTGTGTCAAATTTAAAAAAGTTCGGTGCATGAATGGACACGTAATATGAAATCAAACGTTTAAACCTCTTCGTGAGACACCCGATACTTCATAATATCTCAACAAGCCATTGTTAATGAAAGTAAAAAAATCCGACCAAAGAAAAAACTTCAGAGAACAGAATGTCAAAATATTCACATTTAAGACATAGTAGCTAGCATGAGACAAAATATTCCATTTTTTTAAGAAAAATACATGGAAAGATACAATAATGTACAAGAAGCAAAAATAACTTAACAAAGAGAAAAAGATGGAAGAGAACGTGACAGAAGAGATAACTATGACGGTCAAATCATGATAGAAAGTGAGTATTAATATAAACAATATAAAAACTTGTAGTACCCTTTATTAAAAACTTAGAAATATTTCAACGACTAGCTTCGACCATTGGTCATTTTCAAGTTAAAATGTTACATTTTAAATGGTCGAAGCTAGTCGTTAAAATATTTTAAAGTTTTCAATAAAGGGTACTACAAGTTGTTATATTGTTTTTATTAATTTGAATTAAGTAGCCCATATAACTGAAGTGATTTTATAAAGTGAGAATTTTATTTATATTGATCACAATCATAGCTCATTTTTTCATTTGCTTTAATATTTTATACCTATCTATCTCATTTTAAATCTTTCTACTTATTTCTGATTTTTTATTCATTTTCTTAAATATGCTTTCTATTATATTTGTTTCAAGATGAAAATAGATTCATTTACAGTATTCATAAAAAAGATGCCGGAACATGTGCAGGTGAATCTCAAGTTGCACACATGCGATGATAATCCATTATTGATTTAGTATACTGTAGTGTATGTGCGGTTGTTTTCTTCCCAATGCATGATTTGTTAATAAAATGTTCTTTCATTTATGTATCTATTTTTTATTCATAAAATAATTGATTTAATTAGCATTGTTTTTTCTTTCCAATGCATGATTTGCGAATAAAATGTAATTGTATTTATGTATATATTTGTTATTTATGAATTAATTAGCCTAATTCGATTGGGATTGTTTTGTTTGCTGACCAGTGGTGTGATTGGTGTGCTTGAGGTAGAGCGCTTCGAGGGGGTCCATGGGACGGAGCAGCGAGAAGCCGGTCTTCTTGACAATGGCGATGCAGTTGGTGGCAGGCAGCCAGAACAGACCCAGCGCCGCGGTGCCCGTCTGCAGGTACTGCACGCAGCACGAGTACAGTCTCGACCAGCATCTAACAACACAATGCAATTGACAATTGTCACTAGGCTATCGCCATAGCCACCTCTAATACAAGGCCCCGGCCTACGATATTGCAACGTCGCAGCGTAGGCCTATAATCTAATACATGATTGGTGAAAAAGATCAGCTGGAATTTTTTTAAATCTTTTTCACCAATCATGTATTAGATTCTAGGCCTACAATGCGACGTTGCAATATCGTAGGCCGGGGCCTTGTATTAGAGGTGGCTATGCTATCGCCTACTGTAGCAAAGCATCACGTTTACAAACAAGTTTTTATTTCACAGATTCCAGAGAAAGATTTTATACAAATCCAATCAGATTAAACTCACTAGTTAAACTAATACATTGTGGAACCATAAAGGAAAGATGGCATAAAAATATATCCATCCCATGGTATTCATGTTCCAAATTTTAATGTTAACTCAAGCCAATAATCCTAGTAGTTATTTTTCGTGAAGCTATGTGATGCTGTTAGTCTTACTGTGTGATACCGTCTGGTTCTTACACTCTCTCTCACCTGATCAAAACAGTAATATCATACAGTAATCGGTTTGAGTTAACAAAAAATAGCTTCTGATTTGGACATAAGCGACCTATGCCACAGAATAGGTACAGAATGGAAACTTGTAATCAAACGCCTATCTAACCAATGCTTTTTACATGACGCCAAAACTAGACACGTCACGTGACCTTGGGAAGTTCCAATCCTGGTCTTCTGATTGGCTCGTGGCAGTGAACGAGATAAATTGATCCGGATCATGAGAGTGATCCGAACCTACCATCAATACTATTACAATACGGCGCTTCCTAACAAGATGGCGGATTTTGGCGTCAGGGTACTAGCCAAGTTTCCATACTGTATGTATACTGTGCCTATGCCATGGAATATCTTCTTATGCTATCTTTTCTCTATGGTGAAACTAAATAATAAGATATTCATAAATGAATAAGGATGTGAAATAAAAAAATACATGAAAATATTATTTTAAGGTAAATAATAAAATGAAAAGTTACACAAGATAAATGCAATCAACTCACCAATCCCACCAACAGAAAGAAAAGAGGAAAATAAAGAATGGTATTATAGAAGTGGGAAAAAGTAAAAGCAGCAATTTTAAAGGAGCCACTACTCATCAATCATTTATCAACGAAGACTAAAAACTCGATTTTATGTTATTAGGGTCGGTGAAAATATAACCTCAGTCGGACATCTTAATTGCAATTCAAAACAAATTACAATATAAGTCATCATTGACGGGAGCAAAAAATAATTCAATCATTTTCAATTTGAAATGAAATCAAAATATGTTGTTTTTCCTACTGAGAATCATTCACAAAAAAATATTACTTTCTAAGCTTACAGCATTATTGTAAATTATTGGAGTTGGGCGTTAGGGCCCCATTTTCCAAAGATAAGTGACATGTGTAAAACAAACCCTAATATGATCATTGCATTCTTAGACACGGGGGTATCGCAATAAAATTAGGGAAACAAAATTGGAAGCAAACGCAGAATTAAACTATGGAGTCTAATGATAGAATAAAAGCTGCCTGGGCCCCTATAAACAGATTAAGACCATCATCAAAAGAGACCAACAACTCATTTGCCACAGCAGATGACTTCAACAATTATTTTCTTGGGTCAGTTGAGAAGATTGTGAAACGATGGTGAAACTAATCAGTTGCATAGATTATGAATTCACCTGGAGTCCTGTATGTACTCAAGATGTAATTGACGCGGTTTTAGGTTTCAGGAGTTCCAATTGTAAGGATATTTATGGCATGACCCCAAATTTTTTCAAGCAGATGATAGTTATAATTGCACCCATATTAGCATCATGTATAAACAACTGTTAAGCTAGTGGTATTTTCCCTAAAGAACTCAAAATATCCAGAACAGTCCCGGTCTACAAGAAGGGTCCCTATCGTGACACCTCAAGTTTCAGACCAATTTCTATAATTCCTGTTTTTGCCAAGATATATGAGGCAATCATATTTGCACAGCTTTTTAAATACCTTGAGGAGCATGACCACCTGGCTCCTTCTCAGTTGGAAGGTTTCAGGAAGGGAAAATCTTCTGTCATGACTGTAGAATCACTGTTAGAATCTAATATCAATTCTTTTGAGGAGAGGAAATCAACTTTTTCAATGCTAAGTGATATCTCACGAGCATTTGGCTGTATCCCTCATAAAGTTCAATTGAATAAATTGGAGCATTATGGCTCACAGGATTGTGCAACTCGGGTGTATGAGTCTTACCTTTCTGAGAGAAAACAGATTGTACATTGGAATGATCAATGCTCGATTTTTCTTCTGGTAGAACGGGGTGTGCCCACAGGGTTCATTGTTGAGCCCGTGGCTCTTTCTTGTAGGAATAAATGATTTGCACTACTATCTAGATGGAAATGTGCTGTTCCATGCGGATGACACTTCCTTGTTCTCTGCAAATAAGAGTCTCACCCAGGCTAAAGGATAATATGTTATGGAGCTGTATGATAAAGCTTGTGAGTGGTTCTCACTAAACAAATTATCTCTGAATGAGGCAAAAATCCAAACAATATTGTTCTCTCTATAAGAGGTCAGTGAGTGTTTGCAGCCGGTCCGATTATTGGGGTTCACTCTTGATGTCAAGTTACTCTGGGAACCTCATATAGACATGGTGTGCTCCAGTCTCAGCAGCATTGTTAATCTATTGAGAAGACTGATGTTTGGAATGCCAATTTCGGTGGTCAGACAGGCCTATTTTGTTTTGTTTTGTTTTTTTCATTCGAGGATGAGTTATGGTTTGAAATTATGAGGTCATGCATCTAGCACTTCTAAAGTGCTGTTAATTCAAAAGAGAGCGATCCGGGTGATTTCTGGGCGGGCTATCTCGATCACTGTAAGCCACTTCTTTCTAAAAATGGCATTTTATCATTCTCTTAATGAATTCATCCACCAATGTTTGAAATATATACATAAGATACAAGATAGGCTACAAAAAAATATTGACATTTACAGTCACTCCACAAGAAACCGTGAGAGTATAATTACATATACATTCCAAGATGCAGACTTGAAAAGTCAAAGTCGAGCTACCCTGTGATAGGTTACAAATTCCATAACTTGCTACCAACTCAAGTTAGATCTTTGCCAAATAAACGTTTTCTCCAAGTATTTGGATCCTGGCTGATTGTGAATCCATTTTATTCAGTGGAGGAATTCATTACTTCTGATCACACCATAGTCAATTCAATTTAATGTGATTTTTTGTCTATTTAAAACAATACACAAGTACAGGAGACCACTAAGTTGAATTATCTTATTTAATTGTAAGTTTTCCTTGATTCTAAAGTCACTTATCTGTATTTAATATTGACTATTGTATTTGTTGTTCCTGTATAAGTTCTTGAATTTATTATATGTTTCTTCAATGTGAATTGTGACATGGTTATATATAACTTCTATGTTCAACTGGCCCAATAAAAACTTCAAACTTGAAACTATGATTCCCTATCAGACCCGTATTCAAATATTTCATAAACGATAACCTATTATCACCAGAAATATTTTATAACATATTTGTCAGTGTAATAGGCCACTGATTACAATTGAATCGCTAATTGCAGAAAGGGAACATGTCCAGTTTTCATAATTTTACAGGAGAGACAAAAAACTTATTTAAACCTGAATCTAAACCTGTAGTAAACGATATATTCAAAACGTCGTCATTACAATGCTTTCAGTTGGACATGTATCCTTTCTACAGTAAACGATGTATCTTACATTAAATAGTTGATTTTTTAAAAAAAAAAACATTTTTTGAAAAAAGTTGGACATGTTCCCTTTTTGCAATTAGCGATTCAATTATTAATAATTATTCTGTGAGAATAGGAACCAAAGTTTTGTGAAAAGCCTGTTTGGCTGAGTTTTGTATCTCAGGAGAAAATACATTATGCGTTTTTTTTTATATAAGTATACTTTTCCGATGTATTCACAAGATAATTTAAAAACCAGATTGAACAAGTTAACCTCACCTGTCAGCCACATCTAGATATTCATCATCAGTGAGCTCGTACTCAGACACCTCTACTTGTATTTCAGCTTCAACAGCCAAACAGACACTTTGCTTCAAATCACCCGGAGCTATTTCGTTCTCACTGGATCCACTGCTTGAGCTTGAACGCTTGTATATCTGTAACATTATTTGTAGAAAGATTGAGGTCGGTCTTTACAACTGATCTTCTTAAATTATATAATGACCTAGTCATAAAACAAGGGAAATCAAATCATTTATTGTAAATAGCACTCGGTGTCAAAACAACATCACTAGTTATAACAATGATACATGATTTCAAATCATTTCATGTAAAAAAATTAAAGAGATACATCAATTCAACGCTAGTTAGAAATAATTCCTTAACATCTAATAATCACAGTGGCATCTCTTGATCAGCATGCCCTTCACATACGTCTTGAACAACTTATTTACATAGTCCTTATAGTACATTAAAATCTGAATGGACATGTAACTGAATAAAATTAGTTAAAACTTGAGCTTCCAGTCGACCAAATATTGTGTAAAATTTAGACTCATGCAGGCCCATGTGACAAAATACTAAATGTGACAACATTGCAGCATTGTCACGTCACATATTAATATATACTTTTACATTCAATAAACGTATTCAGTCACATGGCCTTGCATAAGAGTCTCAATTTTCAAAATCTGTAAGCCGATATTTGGTCGACTGGAAGTCTCCAATAATTTTCATCTAAGAATCGCATATTAGTTATTTCTTAATTTGAATAGAAAAGAAAAATATTGTTTTATTGCAGTGCAGTAGCAAAAGTTTACATCAAATTCAATAGGCTGTCCACTAACGGTAGAACATGCATGTCATATTAAATTTACTTAATACACATGTTCATTATCAGCGTGAGGCTTCTAACATAAAATAAACAACCAATAACAATAAATGAACCACTGAGAATTACAAATTATAATGATAGAAAAATAATTTAACCTCAAATAATGCAGCGAAGAAAAAGTAAACAACAAAAATCGGAACAAAACATCCTAACCTGAAAAACATTTGCTCGAAGCCTTTCCCTGTGATCACAGCCGTGATGACACAGCTATGTATGTCGACTGTATAATATTATCATGCATGTTCTACCGTTAGTGGCCAGCCTTACAATGTCAAGTCAAACAGTAACTAATGAAAGTGATTGGTTTCTAATTAGCAAGCAACTCACACTTAAGGCGCGACTGATATCGTTGTATGAGAAAAGCCCCGGCTCGAATATGGCCTGCAGATAGGCTTGGCGCGGGTCGAGGGCGGGGGAAAGGTGCCGCTGGAGGGGAGGTGCGGGCTGCACCTGTGTCCATATCCACTCTGTTGCGGGGAGGGACATATGACTCAGTGCCCACTCGCCCTGAGCACTCATCCAGATGCACCACACTCCTCCGCCTTGACCCCCCATCGTCCCGTTCCCCAGCCACAACTCCACCAGGTCGTGACCCTGTTCGAACAAAGCACACCAAAATGTAAAACAATTCAATTCTATTTATTTATTAAGAAAAACACATAATCAATTCAATTATTGGGAGAAAATCAGCAGGATTTATTTATTTTTACAAAAAAGCACAGATCGGAGAAGACTAAGTATACTTTTTACTATTTCTCTCCCAACTTTAGGCAACATTAAAAAGACAAAACAGGGTTATGTCTTCTAAGCTTTCATTTTAACAAAGTTTTCAGTCCAAAAATATTTACATAAACCTTTTAAATACTGAAGATAAAATTACCACAAAACTGGTTCTCTCCAAAAGTTTTATACTCTATAAGGTTATGTTTCCAGTTATTATAATTATCACGAAAATGCACAGTCTAAAAATAATTATATTCAACTAATAACAATAGATTTATATTATATTACACAAATACTAATTATATTGATTTTCATTAAATTTAATAGCATAGCTACTATGTCCTTGCCCCATTTTATTTTTTATGAGATTGAATATTTTGTAAATTAATTATCCTTCTACATTGTTAAAACCGATCTGGAAACGTTGTGCAGCTAGAACAGGATAGCGCTATCTGCTTTATTCAATGAGAGACAAGGATAGCAAATCAATGATACTGCCATTATAACCTGAACCTCACTAAAGTACTAGAAATTTACGTATTCTATGAATAGAATCAAAGCTTTTGAAATAACTAATAGGCATTACAAACAATTATGAAAATGTTAGCACCTACTTCTGGAACATTGACAGTGGTGACGTGACAGAATTTGAAAATGCCGGTCTCGAATTTCGGACTGACAACGACCAGTTTGCTGCTATTGGTGAAGCCCAGGAAGACGCACAGGTACAGCTCACCTTGAGGCCCCAGCGCCTTTCGTATACAATGGTTCTGGCCTTTAGCAATATGAAAAGAAAATGAAAAATGTCAAAAAAGTTGTATAAATCCATTGAAAAAAGCCACCAAACTAAGAATAATTGTATTTGTTTTGTTATTCATACATTTTTTTGCGTGAGTTGCACCAACCAGAATCAACTGTCTTCAATTATCTACGTAGCAATGCATTAATCCCGGATTGAAGCTCATCTCCATTGTTGTTTGTTTGTTTTTAAAGCTTCCCAGAGACTCTAATCAGAGTATAGGAATGGTCAAAAATTTATAATACATACAGTAATACAAAAAAGAAGAAAAAATAAATTACACAAAGGAACCCTCTCTACACACAAACTCTTCTGTGTTGTAGAATACTTCCAAGCATCAAAAAACTTTTCAAATCTTTCTCAAAAACATCAACATCTTCACAATTTTTCAAATGAGTAGGAAGTTGTCTAATTAATTCAAGTCCCATATATGTTGGTTTTTTCTCAAAAAGAGCTGTTCTGTGATACAGTGAAGCACAGTCTCCTCTATTTCGTGTATTGTATCCATGCGAATCAGCATTTCTAGTCGTAGTCTTTCTTGTAACATGCATAATCACCTCATATAATTATATAAATAGAGGGAACGGTTAGTATGCCTAATTCTTTGAAGTTGTTCCTATAGGACTCTAAAGGCATAATACCTTTGATTGCTCTAACAGCTTTTTTGGAGCTTAAACACCCTTTCCAAATTATGGCATGACCCACCCCATACAATAATGGAATAGCGGATGTGTGACAATACGAGTGAGTGGTAGACTGCCATTGTGAGTTTGGTATCATTCAATCTTCTAATTTGTCGGAGTGCAAAGACTCCAGATGCGATCCTCCGACAGAGCTGTTCAGTATAGCAATCCCAAGATAGATGCTGATCCAGAGCAACCCCTAGGAATTTCACGAAATGAGGCTGGTTAACATTTTTTCATTTATCCGTACATTAATAAGTTGATTTATCCTGGAATTATTTCTATGTGTAAACAGTAAAAAAAAGGATTTTGATTCATTAATTCCTAATTTGAGTTGAGAAAGGTACTGGGCTATGGTATTAATTTTATTAAAAAAAAACTATATAGACGCCAAATGAAAGATTCTATTAATGTTCATGAAAGATTCTATTTCTAACTCATTTGCATCCCGAGAGCTACAAATGTATGATGTGTCATCGGCATACATTAAAACTCTACTCTTGGATAAAACTTGTGGCACATCATTTACATAAAGCAAAAATGACAAAGGTCCAAGTATAGAGCTCTGTGGTACACCAGCCTTCACTGATACTCTATCTGATAAGTAATGAATTATGTTCCCTTTCTCTTCCCTTGTTATTTCCACACACTGAGTCCTATCCAGGAGATAGGACCTGAACCATTCCAGTTCAACATCTCTCACACCCACCAACTCCAGCTTCCTTAACAAAATTGAATGGTCAACGCAACCGAAAGCTTTGCTTGGATCAAGAAAAATTCCAACAGCTTTCTCACCCTTATCCATCATATCAATTATATCCTCAAAAATGAATACAATTGCCGTATTTGTGGATCTTTCTTTCTGAAACTCATGCTGCTCCTTGGCCAAAATTTGATTTTCTGTAAGATGTTCAACAAAGCGAATCATGATACACTTCTCAAAAACCTTACCAATAGAATTCCCAAGAGTGATAGGTCTGAAATTATTTGCAACGTTTTCCTCACCGCCTTTGTGAATGGGTACTACTTTTGACTCTTTTAATTTATCAGAGAATACACCGTACTTCAAAGATTCATTTACCAAATGGGTGAGTGGATCTAATAAGTATTCTTTACGAGACTTCATTACCATTGTAGATATTCCATCCAGACCAGTTGACTTTTTGCCTTTTAGACTATTCGATTATCCATCTCCTCTCTAGTAAAAGGAGCAGCTATAAATTTATTCACAATATTTGTTCTGTCATCATAGGAGTCAGAGAAAATTCTGTAAAATTAAATTGTACACAGATATTATTCTTTGTGCCAGCATCCTGAAAAAATGTATTGAAATAGTTGGAAACTTCAAAGCCTCCTCTCAAAACCGTTCCCTCTTCTGTTACAACTTCGTCTATATAACAGTTCTCATTCCTCCGTTTCAACACACCCCTCTCTTCATTTATCACCCTCCAGACAGATAGATTCAAATTGTTGGACTCCCGTAAAGAATCTGCTGTAAATTTACGCTTAGTCTTTCGAGTTTCATTCGCATAGAACTTCTTCAATCTAATATACTCTTGTTGATGTGCATGGTCTCTACTTTGTGTGAATCGTCTAGAGGCAGATAGCTGCAACCCTAGAGCCACAAACTTAATTATGACTAACAAAAAACAATCTGAATATCATGCCCTAGGTGAATGTACAGCTTGATTCAAAATCTTATATGATAAGAAGCAAATATTATGATATAAAGGTAGTTTATATGGCACTCCATAACTAGCATTAATCAAAATTTTCTAAAAGTTTGATAATGGTGTCACACTTTCACATTGATTACAATGTACAGAGTTATGCACGATATAATCCAACATTTAGTTCGTCATTAATGTTTCATGTTGGTAATTATTTTTATGTTTCAGGTTGGCAGCCGCGACAGCGCTATATGGAAAGTTGTTTTGTCGTGACCAAATGATTACTTTCTTCAAACAGTCGTTCTAACATGGCCGACAAAGGAAGACTCTGTTGAACAACGAATAAAGACTGTGTTGTTTTTCAATGAAACAAAAAGTGTGGGGTGCTTACACAAAGACGGTTTCGTGCTCATTTTGAAACTCGCTGGTCACCATCATTTAAAACTATTCGTGGAATTTATGAAAAATGTAATAGTGATGGCATAGTATTTGAGAGTAAACTTCAACGACCTTCCACAGTCCGCAGTACTCCACAGAATGTTGAAGCAGTCAGAACAGTGTTGGTGAGGAGTCCAGGCAAGTCGACTAGTAAAGCGGCAGCATACCTTCATATTTCTAGGCGATCTGTGCAGCCAATTTTAAAAATTGATTTGCATTTTTTCCGTATAAAATTACAGTGCTACCTAAATTGACGATTGATAACAAATAACAACGGATGGTTTTTGCAGAATGGACTGTTAATATACTAATTTATTCCATTTTTGAATAATTTATTAATATCTTTGAATGTTATTAACTTTGAAACGGTTTGCGATAACGATGTACAGTTCTTAGCATTTTTTTTTTTAAATTCTGTATTGAAACCATCTATCACATGACCACCTTCACATTTTAAAAAATGAATTTGGATTCTAAATGGCGGATAAAAGATTGTGGACCAAATTTTTGAAGCGACAGAAAAGTAGAAGTTTTAATTCGAATAGGATCCCCAACGAAAACTACAGCCAAAATGCCCTTGTAAAAGTAATATTGAGCACACAAGTAGATATTGGTTCAGCATAGCATTAACTATGTTTTAGCCTGGACTTGTGGTGATGGCTATATTAAGCTACATATCTAGTGAGCATTATTATGAAATACTATTTTCTTCCATATACCTTCCGTGATAGTAACTATAGTCCGAGAGATATTACTTTTAAAATGAAGAGAGAAAACCGATTTCTCCTTGCACAGTTTGTAGCATGGACAGAGTAGTGGAGCAGTGGAGTAAGTATGCTGCGCACAATTGGATGCTGACACAAAAGTAGGGAGGATCTGTCAGGTAGTGGGAGTGATTACTGAAGGATATAGCATCGGGCCTGTCTGTCTTCGAGAGAGCCGTGTAAAAGATCTCTCAGTCTTTAGTAATTGCATCAGATCTTATCCATTACAAGAACCAAAGCAGATTATTAATTATTATGTTTTGTCATTTCAAGGAAATTTACCTCCTTGAGCGTATTTAGCAGCGCCATTGGATACATCGTGAGCAATGACGAAATTGCCTTTATCGCAGTTCCACACTCTGAGTTGTCCATCTCTGCACACTCCGAACAGGTAGACTGTTTTGTTGATGCTCTGCAGCACCATACTAACTGCCACACTGTCCTCTGCGTGACGACCACTGCAAGCAACACATCAACTATTAACAACAATAGCAAAAACATACTGAGATAGGAAGAAAACTACTCTATTTGAAATTTATTTCGCACAACATAATACATTATTACAAAACATTGTAACCAGCTGAAAATACAAAAAAAAAATTTACTACTACTATCTACTTCGAAATACAACATATTTTAACATTATTTGTTTTGCTTTAAAAGGCAAAAACATATACCGGTAAGCGAAATAAAGATGGGTACACCTAGGCATAAGCCCTATTGGAGTGCACTTCTCTTCAAAATAGAATAATTTAAAATACTTTAGAGTAGTAGGACCGCTACGTTCTACACATGAAAATGAACTCTATTTATGTAGAAAATTTATTATAAATAATTAACTAGTGTTACTGTTTCCATAACGCGAATGACTAATGTTATTAAGTGAGCTTCATGAAAAAATTAATAAAATTATTCAATAATTTTCTCATTGAACAGCGAATGCCTTATTCAAATGATGAAAACAGAAATATAGGCAAGAAAAAGCCACTGACTTAGGAATAAAATTATAATTATAATTTCTAGCTTTATATCAATTAGTCCGAGCGCAAATGTACGTCCGTAGTCATTTTCGGGTAACAACCGTAAAAGATGTCTCAAATTCTTCGTTAGGACTAGTATAATAAGGATCAAAATTATGATGAGTCGAAATCACAGGCAAACACCTCGATAACAAGATGGCCGCCAAAAGTTTCAAGGTTTTCTTTCATTGCTTGTATTTGATAACCGTTCATGATTTTCCACTGTTCTTTGCATCAACATATTTGGAAAATCTTCCTCTAGAATCATTGTTATATCAAGGTTTCCTCTAGAACGCATATTTCATCAGTTATAACCTTGCGAAACCCTACAAAACATGTTTCTCTTTATTTTCTCAATTTTCTTCCTACGATAACTTTTCTTGTGCAAGATATACAGGAAAATGTTGAATCTATGAAATTAAGATCATTTGCTCAGCTTATCACATGATAACGAATAGTATTTCCAAGTCTGTACCTTCAAGGAGTCATGAGATACATGCCTTTCTAATTGGTAGGTTTGCATAAGGTGGAAAAAAGTGTTTTCCGCAGCAAACTGTACTCTTATCACTTATCTGATGATGGTTCAGCTGTGGAAAATGGACTTACAGCCTACAACCAGATGTCATTTTTAAGCTTCGGAAATAACAGTTTCTAAATGATATTGATGTATGTCTACCGCAAATATGGTGAACTGTGAAATTTTGTCCCCGAAAAACCTGTATTTCAAGCTTTTGAAGTTATATTAATCATAAGAAAATCACATCTTAAAATGAGAAGATTCTCTCGAGTATCATAGTTTAGGTGAATCTTAACTATAGTGATAGAATCAATCCGTCATCTCCCATTCCCAATCTGGGTTCCGATTCCCAGGAAGTTTGACAAGTGATTTCTGACACTACTCCTCACATCCGTGAGGTTAGCAATAATGCCATGTCCGTGATGCACAAATCGTTCGCTCTGAGCAGACAGAGTGAGCCCAAGATCAATTCTTTCTGCATTTGGCCTACCAGTGAGTTGGCACTCTTTTCACAAGCAGGCACTGATTTCAAATTTGAAAGCAGCGATGGGCGAACCCCTACAAGGACACCAATTATGTGCACGATCAATTTAACAGAGTAGCCTGGGTTCAGTTTGCGCAGTTCCACAAGAAGCTCCTGATACTTGGTTCGTTTGTCCTCCTTCTTTGCAGCAATATTGCATTCAACTGGTGCTGAGAACTTGATGACAAGTATTGCCTTTGCAACCAAATCTTGGAGGACGATATCAGGCTTTGTTGATGTTAAAAGCCTGGTGGTGGGGAATGAATAATTCAAGTATATTCGGCATTTATCACAATGGACTTTACATCTCCTGGGGCATAAGGCAGCACAGGTGTTTTGTCAATACCGTATGAGTGCCTAGATGTTAATACAGCACTCGCAGTGCAGCATCATGTCTATGAATGTAGCCTGCAGTTGCATGCACAGAACAAGCTGATAATATGTGCATCAAGGTCTCTGGTGATTTCTGACAGACCCTACAATTGATGTCAGGCACAGGCAAATGCATTACTCTGCTACGATATGACAATGAGTTGATAACACCATCTTGACAGGCTAATATGAACCCCTCAGTCTCGGATTTAAGGGCTGCTGACTTCAAGAAAGCAAAGGTCAGCTCTTTGGACATGCCCTGCTGCTCAACATGCTTATAGAATAAGCCATGCAAGGACTTGTCTTAATGCTGCTGGAGAAGTAGCTTACATTCAGCAGCTTTTATCTTGACCTTTAGTTGGGGAAGTTGAGTGATATCTTCACTTACATCATAAAAATCCAGACTGAGGGTATCAGCTGCATACTGTGCTGCCTTATAGAAGAAAGCCCCTACTCCAGCAACTTCATGGTCATGAACCAGTTGCATCAATGGGTCAGAGCAACTTCTTACACCGCTAGCAAACTGCAATACCACTCTGTTATGAAGGTTCTCCAGGCCAAGTAAACCTTTACCTCCCTCAGACCTTTGTAGATATATCCTGGCAGCAGAAGAACGTGGGTGGAGACTCCGCTCCATGTGCATTCTCTTTCGGGTTTCCTTGTCGAGTTCCTGGAGCTCATTTCTGTTCCACTTTACAACTCCGAAAGTAGGGGTAAAGTGAGAGTTCTGAAGAAAAGCTGGAGAAAAGCTGCCTCAAAGCTGGCTCCAATCTACCCCAAAGCTGATTCTTGGTTCTAACCTTGCCCAATCCAATGTAATCTGATCTAACTTAACCTAGCCATCTAATCTCACAATAAATCTCAAATGAAGATCCCCATTCCCACTTTTTTGGAAAAACTAGATCCAGCTTTTTTTTATTTCTTGAATAACTAAGAAACCGTTAATTTTACAAAAAAATTACAAGAATAACTTTTTCCAGTAAATCTAATTACGAATCCATTGACACCCCAGTTGTCAAGATTAAACAGAAAATAAGGATCTTATGGAAAAAGTAGATCCAATTTCTTGAATAACTAAGAAACCACTCATTTTACAAGGATAACTTTTTCCATTTAACCATTCTTCTTCTTATTTTTATTATTATTATTATTATTATTATTATTATTATTATTATTATTATACGCTGGAACTAAATATTAATGAATAATTATTATAGAGCTTACAGGAGAGCATCGCTGAATCCGGATAAGAAACGTGGAACCCTTGTGTCCTGGAAGAGTTCTTTGCAGGTGACCACGCCACTCAATGGCTCCAAATGTACCAGCAATATCATTCCAGTGCCAAGTGCTAGCGCAAACAATGCGTCTCCGTTTTTCGTAAGACATGATGCACTTGTATGAGGAAGATCTACGAAAAGAAGGATAGTTATCAAAAGTCATTCACTCCATTAAATCTCAATTCATGTTGATGAAAAATTGAACATTTAGAAGATATCACCAGAGCTCAATTTTTTGTGTACTGGCTCAATAAACCGTCACCAAGGTCAAAATCTCTCATGTCAGAAGAAGGAAATCTAGTCATAGGAATTGAGGAAAAGAAAAAAGAATGGAAAAAATACCTTGAAAGATTATTTAATGACACAAGATCTGAGAATGAACCAAGGGTAGAGGAGCATAGTGGTCCAGATATACTACAAGAAGAAGTCAGTGCAGCTGTTAATCAGCTTAAAAATGGCAAGGCAGCTGGTCCAGACAATATCCAGGTAGAGTTTATCAAGCTGATTGATGAAGAGGGTGTGAAGTGGCTTACAGACATTTTCAATGTAGTGTACAGGTCAGGAAAAAATCCTCAAGAATGGCTCAAGTCTGAATTCATTGCACTTCCCAAGAAAGCTAGTGCCAAAGCATGCAACGATTACAGAAAAATAAGCCTCATGAGTCACCTACTGAAATTGTTTCTCAAAATAATCCATAAGAGAATCTACAAACTGTGTGAGCAGCAAATTTCTCCTAATCAGTTCGGTTTCCTTAACGCTGTTGGAACGTGAGAAGCTCTGTTTGGTGTGCAGGTCCTCTTCCAGAGGTGTCGCGACGTGAATTGTGATGTGTTTGCATGTCTCATTGATTGTCAGAAAGCATTTGATCGTGTCAAGCATGATAATATGATAGAAGTGCTCAGAGACAGTGGCATTGACTCAAGAGACCTGAACATCATCAACAATTTGTACTGGAACCAGACAGCAGTTATGAGGGTGGGAGATGAGCAGACAGAGGAGGTAAAAATCTTGCGAGGTGTTAGACAAGGATGTGTCTTGTCGCCCATCCTTTTCAATCTGTATTTGGAGCGTATATTTGGAGAGGCACTGGAAGATCAAGAGGAAGGAATATCAGTGAATGGCAAAAGATTGAACAACATACGGTATGCAGCTGACACTATTGTGTTTGCTGACTCCATTGAAGGTTTGCAACAGTTGATGGACAGAGTGGTGGAAAAGTGTTCGCAATATGGTTTAGAAATCAACACTAATAAGACAAAGCTCATGGTAATAAGCAAGGAGAATGTAGGTGGAGTACAATTGTTTATTAATCAAAATGCAATAGAAAGAGTCTCACACTATAACTACCTGGGTACCATCATCAATGAGAAATGGAATAACACACAAGAAATAAGATGCCGCATAGAAAGAGCAAGAGTTGTCTTCAATAAATTGAGTAAGGTGTACAAGAGTCACGACCTTACTCTATTAACTAAATTGAGACTATTGCGTTGCTATGTGTTCTCCGTTCTGTTGTATGGGGTAGAAGCATGGACCCTCACAAAAGAAACAATGGTAAAGATTGAAGCTTTTGAACTCTGGCTGTATAGAAGAATGCTGAAAATATCCTGGACGCAAAAAGTTACCAATCAAGAGGTTCTCAGGAGAATGAATAAAGAACCGGAGCTCCTGAATACCATTAAAAGTAGAAAACTCCAATACCTCGGCCACATTATGAGGAATAGCTCGAGATACAGACTTCTGCAAGAGATCCTTCAAGGAAAAATCAACGGAAGAAGGGGACCAGGCAGAAGGAGAATTTCATGGCTGGCAAATCTGAGGCTATGGTTTCACCAGTCATCTGCAGAGCTGTTCCGTAGCGCAGTCGACAGGATAGTCAATCAGGATAGCCATTATGATCGCCAACATCCGAAACGGAGCAGGCACGTGAAGAAGAAGAAGGTCACAATGCATGTAAACAAAGAATGGTACCTACAGTTGAGTTGCTGTAATACGCTACAATCATAATATTATGTAATAATTATATAACAAAAAACAATCTTAACATATTATAGGGAGAACAAACTCTTTTCCTGTAGCCCTTAAAAACGTGTGTCAACTCTTTCAGCAACCCAATTATAGGAAAGACAGGCCAGAAAGTGATTATTGTGTTTGTGTTATAAAGTAAATATTGTGTTCATAATTTGTGTTTGTAAAATAATACAATTGTATCCTTTTGAAAACGTTTTAATATAAGATAAGAATTAAAAACACAGATTGAATTTGCTATTTTATATTAAAAAGTTTTTAAAAGGGTACTATGGAATTATTTTACAAGTAAAAAATTAAGTAGCCCTGAATATACACGTTTTTAGTTCATATTTGTGATTTAACTTTCTAGAGATACATAATTGAGCAACTGTATACATATTTTCAATTCAATAGACTAATACTCTTTTTTTACACCAATAGATTATTTATTCTTTCAAGACATTTCTAGATTCCACTGCCATTTTGGAACTAGTTGTGTATTGCAAAAATTAAAAAATATGATACTAGTCTATCAAATTTGAAAAAAAATTGAATATTCCAATAAACTTTAAAATATTTTTGTTTTGAAAACTTACTTGGAGATGAAGTCAAAATATGATAAGTGGTAGGATCTCGTGCAGCGCTCAATGTGGCTTCAGAGAAAACAGAAGCAATGTTTGCTTCAGGAACTGCACCCTGCAAAAGTGAATAAATTTCAAATTATTTCAATTTTATCCAACTTATGAATGATTTATCTATTATTCTTAAAATGAAGGTTAACAATATTAGTAAAAAGCAATCTAGTTGGAAAATTCAAATAAAAGCTAATAAGTAGGCTACAATATTCTCAGAAAAAAATTGAATATCAAATGATCAATGAGAAGAACGAGAGGTGAAATGTTTTAATTAATTTATCATAACTATTTTTCTTTGGCTAATCTATTTGAATAAGATTGGAGATTATATATAGCTTGAGCTTCATTTCAAATCTAATCTTATGACTAATTGAATAAGTTTTGGTTGTATCATTACAAAAATAAATGAAAAATAATCATAACAATTTGGATTTCTACAAAGAGATTGAGCTTTAAATCTTAGCTTATGAGTTATGGTTGTCTGTTGAGTATTTCGTAATTACTAAGAATAATAATAATAATATAATAATAATAATAATAATAATAATAATAATAATAATAATAATAAATGAAGCCTTTATTGGTTCCCAACACTGTACAACGAAAATAAATTGAAATCAGAAAATACAACTTCGCTAAGATGATTACAAAATCGATCCAACTAAATAAAATAGAAACTTTTAATATGTACAATATCCAATATAAATTAATATGTTTATATTTTCTGTTAATTGTTCGTTTTTGGAAACCAGGTCCTCTATTGAACATAGGCCTCTCCCAGGGTCCTCCACCTATCTCTATCTTTCGCGCGCATTGTCCATTCATCACCTGTACACTCCTCTCCATCGCCATTTGAGTTGATGCTATTTTTCTTAATACTCCTTTCTTCAAAGCCCAGGTTTGGCATCCATAAACAAGCGCGGGAAAGACACAGGATTTCAATATTTTTATCTTCTTCCCAATATTGATCTCTTTATTCTTGAGTATACATTTTAATGACCAGAACTTACTCCATGCAATACCACACTTACGTTTCACTTCTTTATCCGTTCTGTCTGTAAACGTAATCAGTTGACCCAGGTAAATAATTTCTCCTGACCAATTCAATAAACAGCCATCCAATGCTATGTCTACTCTTTCCCTATTAGTCATAAGATGGGGTTTTCCTGGATTTATGATAAGGCCAGCTTTCTCACTTTCTGCTGCCAGACTACTTATCATATATTTCAGTTCCAATGGGGATTTCGCAATCAGAACAATGTCGTCAGCGAAACGTAAGTGGCTCAGATACTCTCCTTGGATACGTAAACCATACCTAATACCTATCCTATATTAGATTCTCGAAATTTTTTTGTAAAGCGGCATTGAAGAGAGACGGAGATAGCGGGTCACCCTGCCTTACCCCTTTCTGCACGCTGAAGACTTCTCCCAATGGATCTGATACTACTCGTGCTGTACTATTGCAATATACGTCCTTAATCAAATTCAAGAAGGCTGCTGGAATCATTTCAAGAGACGCGTAGAGGAATGAATGTTTTAAACTATCAAAAGCCTTTTTGTAATCAATAAAGGCTAAGTAAACTCCTATATTGAATTCTTCACACTTTTCTATGAGCTGACTGACTGCTTGAAGATGGTCGACTGTTGAGAACCCACTTCGAAATCCCGCCTGTTCGACCGGCTGGCTTTCATTCATGATTGGTTGTAAACGATATTGCAGAATTTTCATGAAGAATTTTCCAAAACAAGAAAATATGCTTATAGGCCGAAAATTATTGATATCATACTGATTACCCTTTTTGAACAACAAGACTACCGTATCTAATATATCTGATGTTTTCCACTGCACTGGTACTGACCGCTCATTGATTATTCTATTAAACAACCTGAGTACAGTTTCTGAAGAGATAGAGCACACCTTTTTCAGCATCTCGTTTGTTATCCTATCGTTTCCTGCCATAGTGTTACTCTTCAAAGTCTTTACCACTGCCTTGAGGTCGCTATCTTGAATTAGTCGTACATCTTCCCGCTCATCAGCCAGATCAAATACAGCATCAGCGCCCTCAGACGTGCCCCGATACAGATTTCTGAAGAAATCCATAACATTTTTACTTATACCCTTCCTATCTTTCACTATTTTGCCGTGTCTATCCTTCACTCCAACTTTCCATTCTCTGCTATCAAATAACTGTCTTCTTTATTTTTTCAATGATCCGTTATTGTATAGTACCTTTTTTATCAGTCTGTCTTCAAATGTCATAATATCCTTCCTAATACTGTATCTTTTTAATTTACAAAACATATTAAACTCAATTTTTTCTTGGATACTTTTGTTCTTTCTCTTTTTCATTCTTTCCCTTTTTAAAATCAATTCTCTTGTTTCATTAGATATTTTCCTCACTTTTATATTGATTTCAGGTACAAAAAAGTTTTTAATGGTAGTTTCCAATCTATTGTAGCTTTCTTGCAGACCTTCATCCCTTTGTTCACACCAATTTTGTAATTCTGTTTCAAATTGTCTCTGTTCATTTGCTTTGAAAATATTTCTCCCTATATATTGTTCATTCCAAGCTTGCCTCGGTCTCCTATTGAAGCATTCTTTTGTCAACTCGATGGTTATAAGTATGTGATCTGTAACGAATTTCAGACTCCCTGTAATCTCGAACTGTTTTACAATTCCTTGTGTCCCGACAGCACATAATCAATTTAATTTTTAAACAATTGATTGGGTGAAATCCAAGTACATTTCCTGCCGGCTCGCTTCTTAAAAAATGTATTGACTATTCTTAATCCTTGTTCTTGACAGAAATCCACCAGCCTTTGTCCTGCCTCGTTCCTTGTCCCATAGCCATATTTACCAACTATGAATTTCTAATTATTAAGAATACGCAATTCTCAAATATTTGATTAAATTATCCATTTCCAATTGCTTAGTTACGAATCTTCATTCATTGATCAGTTTGAAAAATGACAAATGGAATACATTTTTATGATAGGAAGGAAATAACAAGCTTATACTGGCACCTAATTTCGATTAAATTTGATTAATAGTGGTTTAAAAGTGGGTTAACTTAATTTTAAATGATATTAACATTTTCTTGATGTTTTAGTTTATTGTTAGAGAATATTTGCCTTGAAATGAGCAATTACTGTGCTTCATTTTAGAACACTAAAAAGTAATAAATGAATCTCACCTGACTGGTTAGTTTGTCGGGATGAGGGAATACGAGACGGTGAGCACTGGATACCGTGCAAACGAGGACAATCACACTGTTGTAGGTCTCATGAATAGTGACACCGTCAAGAATCGGCGTGTCCTTGAAGCGATATTTGATGTGGTTCCAAGCCAAGTTGACGCCTAGGCTTTCCTCGACCAGTTCCAACACATCATGGTTTGTACGCCTGACAAGTAAACAATCAATCAGGAAAAATTATTAAATTATTCAACAATTGATCCAACAAGTAAAAATTCCATAATTCCCAATAGTCAGATTGAAGGAATAGGGTACGTCAGAGAAATTTACTATTTTGTCTACAGAAATAACTCATTTTTTATGTGAGATCCAAATTTTCTTCTGATTTCTATCTTAGATAACTCTTAGAAGGTTTGAACTCCCAGAACGCATGCATGCTTGCAATGTTATTCCACATATTCTGGAGCTTTGGTAATCTGTAGATGTCAATTTATAAGTTGAATATATTATACTTCCACACTCCTGAATTGAGTTAGCACACGTTGTGTTCTGATTATGGCCCTGAACGAGTTTGCGAGGAGGACTTTCAAAGTGAGCACGGAAGTCACTTCGAGAAGACGCGATCTTACGAATTGACTAAGAGCTACTGTTCCCCAACGACTTATGGCAACTTACTAGATGTGGGGAAAATAATGGGGAGCTGGCTCTTCAGATGCGACCCCTCCCACTCCCCTACTCGTACAACCGACCGACTTTTGCATTTTTCTCAAATAAGTAATTTTCTGTGATGCAACTTGAATAAAATACAATATTGATGAGTAGGTACAATGATAAAATTTCACGTGTAACGGGCGTGACTAAGGCTTGACCAATCCTTCAATTTTGCTCTAATACTAAAGCTAATATCCAATTTGATACCGTGATTGAATTTATTACAAAATAGCAGGTAACCCGTGCTTTGCACTGTAGAAAATTTTATAATGTAAAATGCAATCTCCTTATTTATAGTAAACATGAAAAATAGAATAGCCTAATTATTTATCATTTTGTCGAAATTACGTATATAATCTTCATCAGAGTTGAAAATTATCAGCAAAAAATATTAATTTCATTGGCCTCGAACCCGCAACCTTCAAGAATCATAAATCATTAATTCATTCAAGTTAAAGTTTGTCAATAAATAAATTACTTTTTAAAAAACAATTTTTTTTATTACAAAACATTACAAAGTTTTTCATGAGGTCCGTTCGCTATGTACGCTAGCGAGGAACTGTGCTCTGAATACAATATTGTCTTCCACTACGACTTTGCTGACTAAACAAGTTAACAGTGATTCTATACAGTTTTCACTCATATAACTCCTCCATCCCTAAAGAGAACATCAGGGGGTGGATGAGCTGCAAGAACGGGTTGCACATTTTTGAAGAATTCTTTATAAACAATTATGATAATAATTACTAGACGTACGATATACAGTAGAGAAGTCCATAGACTAATGCTTGTCGTAAAATTACTTTCTTCCCTTATGGGGGTGTACTTATTGACATCAATCGGATTAAAATTAAGATGTTCTAAATTAATAGTGAATTCTGGTTCCTGGTCTTCATTAATAGTATTAATAACGTTGTCTAGGTTCAATAACTTAGGTCTATACTTCGATTCAGACAAATGATTAAGTTTTTTACCATTATAATAAAATGTATTGTTGTTGCTATTGATTAAATAAACTCCTTTTACAGATTTTGTTATCATTTCTGATTGCTTGTCAATTTTTATAGTTTCCTCATTTGGAAAGATACACAAATAGCTATTCAATTCTGGAATCCATTTGACAATACTATTATCTATTTTCATCTTACTTCTGAGTAGATTTTTGCCCACACCTTCTTCTACCAGAATTCCCAGTGTCACTCTGGGCCGGCTAGACTCAGTCGGCGACTGGGGTGGGCCGCAGCAGGGGACGGGAGACTTGGTGGGGCATCCGCCAACCACCCTCGTTCGAGTCGGGGGTTGAAACAGGGTCTTGAGCACCTTGGAGAAATGTTTCCCTCTTTTAGGTAAGAGGGGCCGTGCTTTCGCACTGCCTAACAGGGCTGGGCGTGGAGTAAGAGGAATAGGAACGATCTGGTGTCCGCCGTGAGGGGGGTCTCTGTTACGGGAGTAACGTTCCCGATTGCCACTAGATGTCTTCCTGCTATTGGGATCAGAAATAGCAGGATTTGAGGGCCTTGAAACTGAGATCGCTGAAGTCGGTCACCGGGTCCCTAATCTCGGGCACCGGGTGCTTTCCTGGGGTCAGGATCGTGCCGCGGAGTCGAAGGAAAGGCTTTCCCTGGCCTTTCTCGAGGTCCTCCTGCTATTTGAAGACGAAACAGCAAGCTATAGGAGCCCGCGCACCGGGCTTCACCTCTGGTCACCGGGTCCCAAATCTCGGGCACCGGGTGTCTTCCTGGGGTCAGGAACGTGCCGCGGAGTCGAAGGAAAGGCCTTCCCTGGCCTTTCTCGAGGTCCTCCTGCTATTCGAAGGCGAATCAGCAAGCTATAGGAGCCCGCGCACCGGACTTCACCTCTGGTCACCGGGTCCCAAATCTCGGGCACCGGGTGTCTTCCTGGGGTCAGGATCGCGCCGCGGAGTCGAAGGAAAGGCTTTCCCTGGCCTTTCTCGAGGTCCTCCTGCTATTCGAAGGCGAATCAGCAAGCTATGGGAGCCCGCGCACCGGGCTTCACCTCTGGTCACCGGGTCCCAAATCTCGGGCACCGGGTGTTTTCCTGGGGTCAGGATTGTGCCGCGGAGTCGAAGGAAAGGCTTTCCCTGGCCTTTCTCGAGGTCCTTCTGCTATTCCTAGTTCCCGCGATGATGTACCAGGGTACAGTCAGGTTTTAACCAAAACCTGACGTGTCGCTACTGGTTGAAACAGGCAGGTTGCTGCCCAAAGTCGTCGAAAAGTTCGAACAACACTCGCCCAAGTGAGTGCTGAATCTCGGAGCTTCCAGTGTCTTCGATTAACCCCCGTTAACCTCAGACACAACTCCTAGTAGTCGAAGGAGTCGGAGTACACTCAAAGCACGAGATGTACTATGTTGCTAGCTGCGCGCTGCTTCCTTCACTCTCTCTGTCAACCGCTCGTACTGGACACCCGCACTAGACTGACCTCCTACTAGCCCTTCACGAGCCTCCCTCAGTGGCCGAGAGGGAGGGGAGTAAGGATGCGCGGCACTGCTGAGCGGTAGCCCAGCGGCCGGGCTGTTCGTTGGACTCCGAGATTTCATCAAGAGATAACCAAGCGTCATTAGAACAAGCCCTAAACTCAATTCCCCTCACTAGTTACGATATACATCGTGACATACTATATTTAAAATTTGATGTAGTTCCTGATTCAATAATTTCTTTTTCGCAATTTAGTTTGTCATGATACAGATTTTCTATAGAACAAATGAAATTTGAATTTGTTTTTTTAGTACATTCACTAGTCAGACCTTCAATTGATATTTCTTTCTTTTTATAAATATCGTTTGACTTTAGTAAGTATCTGATTTTAGGTAGGACAGTTACATATTCATTTCGAAACATATTAGGTACAGAAAACAACTTGTATAGGTTATAATTTGATTCGTCTACAATTGGTAAGTTCAAAAAGTAAATAATTTCTTTAGAAGTAAGTTTACAGTTTACATCTATTAAATTTTCCAATTGCCACATATTTTCCAATTCGGGTTTCAATTGTAATTTGTTCTGATAGTAACCAGCAATCTTGGTTATCTGATAGTACCATTCTCTGGTTGAAATAATACTAGGATGTAGAACTTTCAATTTACAGAATGTTAAAGAATTGTCAATATCTTGGATCAAACTTAATACAATGTTATATAAAATATTCAACTGGTTCATCAAATCTCTAAATCTCTCTAGTTCTACATAGTCGCTAATAATAAGTTTATCATTTACAAATTTCAATTTACTCTCTAATTCATTAAAATAATAATTAACAATGTTTAAAGTCTGATTAAATTCAGCCATGATTTCTGAATTCAATGAATATTGGGCTGATATTTGATTTATTAAATTGTTTTGATTATCTTTCAAATGTTCAAGTAAATTATCATATCTTTGACTACCATACGAGTCTAAATTTCCAGTAATGTTATTACAGCTCCTATACCATTCACAAGTCCTCTTTTAGATCTCTTATTATTAGTTACACTTATAATTTCTAACATGAATGAAAATAGGAAATAACGTTATTTATTGAATAAATAAATAAAATTAATGATCACTGAGAAGCTGATTTGATCTTCTATTACATTCTTAGTGTGATTAATAAATTTCAAATAGTTAACTATATCTCTTGCTTTACTACCATTATCAGTTATATATTCTACATTTTTCATTATTGGAATCTTATCTCTAATATTCTCTAATACATTATCATAATACATATTCAAATTATCAATATGATCAAAAATACTATCTAATTCATAATAGTGTATGAAAGTGTGCTTTGAAATCTCTAATTTTGCAGAGCCTAAATATGCTGCAATTATTCCTAGATTGTTACTTATATTCCGGAATTCTTCAGCTTGAGAAGAATGATTCGTCATACTCATTAGGCAGAGGAGGTACCTGGAAGATCAAGATTTGAATTAGGATCGGTTGTTACTTGTTCAGTTCTTTCATTAGTTTGATTTTTATTCATTTTCTTTAACTTTCTAGGTCGTTTTATTTTGAATAGATGAGTTTTTTCTCTTGTGTTATGATGTCGGGGATTTATTTTGGCAGTTTTAAGTTCTCGATTCACTGTTAAGAGAGTTTCTTTTTTGAATTTATTTTTTGTTTTACTCTGTTTTTGCACATTTCTCACGTAAACGTCTTTTGGAATTTCTGGTAGTTCCTCTCGATCTTTGTTCCTTTCGTTGATGATATGTTCTTTTCTAATTCGGTTTATATCCTGTATGTGGTCGTACAATTTTTCTGTTCTACTTTTATGACTACTTATGTAATCATTCATTACTTGTGTCTCTATGTTGATATCGAGAGGAGTGTTTTGGTTGACGTGTCCGTATAGAATTTCGAAGGGTGTGAGTTTGGTAACAGAATGGATACTATTATTGTATGCAATAATAGCGTAGCTCACTTTGTTTTCAATTGATTCCTTTGAAAATTCGTTGCGATTGTTTAGAATTCGAATGTGTTCGATTAGTGTTGAATGTAATCTTTCAGCCATACCGTTTGAACGAGGGTGTTGAGTACTAATGAAGTGAATCTTAATTTTGTGCATCTGTAGCAACTCTCTTACTAAAGTGTTATTGAACTCTGTTCCATTGCCTGACACTATTGTTTCTGGTGTTCCGTGATGTGAAAAGTATTTTATCAGTTTATTAACAACTTCTATGCCTTGACCACTTCTTAACTGGTATGCTTGAGCGTATCTGGAAAAGCTATCAATAATAGTAAGAAATTTTTGTTTATCGAATGTGATGCTGTCCATATGTAATATCTGTAAAGGTCTCGTTGCTGTTGGAGTTGGATTTAACTCAAGGTTCAAGGGCGTTCTTTCATATTTCGTTTTCAAACAGATTTCACATTGATTTATCAAATTTTGTATACTAGTTCTCATTGATGGCCAATAGTATTTTTGTTTTATCCGATCGTAGGTTTCCTGAATTCCTCTATGATTCGTTTTTCCTTCGTAATAGTTCAACATAATAACTCTCATGTCTTCTTCATTGTTACATCTAACAGTTTTTTCGAACATTTTACTAATATCAAGTCAGGGCGTTTGAAATGCGTGTTGATAACAACTGTAAATCTTTCGAAGAAATCGTTTTCAAAGAATAATGAATACTTGATGTTTGGTGCGGTGTACGTTTTTATGAATTCTACGATATCTTTTTCGAAATTATTCTCTGATATTTGCACTATAAGTCTGGTTTGGTCGAATAGTTTTTTTCACTTTCACGTTTTGGGAGTTGTACTTGACAAGGCTGAGTATCACTTGGTGTTTTCCATAATTAACTGGTTCATCTAATATCTGTACTCCTGCTGTCGTATTATCTCCGGTATTTGTGTGGACTGTCTGGTCGTCTTCTTCTTCTTGCTGTACTTCTCCTAGGTCCATTAAGCGATTCTCATTCTGGTCGATATTGACTAATACAGATTGATTCTCGATGTTGAATCCTGCGAATAGATTGTCTTCGTCGAATCCTTCAAATAGAGGACTTTCGCCATTAGGAGGTATGTCATCCAATCCTTCGAGTGGATTCTGGTTAACTCGTACATCAGTTATCACAGGTTGCGTTGTTTCATTGTTGGGTCCTATAGTCATTAAGCCCTCGATGGCTTCGTTTACAATGGCATCAATATCACTTAAAATTCCGGGTGTCTCTTGTGTCGTGGTATTATTGTTGTTTAGATGAATTCTGGAAAGAGCATCGGCGTTCTGATTTTTACTACCCTTTTTGTATTGTATGTCGTAGTCATACTCTTCCAATTTAAGTCTCCAACGAAGCATTTTTGAATTAGGTTCTTTGATTGAGAAGAGCCATTGAAGGGGTTTATGATCGGTGAAAATGTTGAATTTCCGTCCGTATAAATACGGTCGAAAGTGTTTGGTAGCCCATACAATAGCTAGAAGTTCTCTTTCTATAGTTGAATATCTGGTCTCAGTGTCGTTCAAAGTTCGGCTTGCATAAGCAATTGGAAGGTCAGCACCATTTTTGAACTGACTAAGTACGGCACCTATTGCAAATTGGCTAGCTATTGAAATCGGGGTATTGTAGGATTGGATCATTTGTCAAAATATTTTTACACGTTTCGAAACAACTTTTGTATACTGGGTCATCAGGGTTGATTTTTGCTTCTTTCTTTAAACATTTCGTTAGAGGTTTTGTGAGAGATGCGAAATTCTTAATGAATTTTCTATAGTATCCTGGTAGTCCTAAAAATCCTTTGATTTGTTTGACTGTTTTTGGTATGGGATAGCGCTCAATTGCTTCAATTTTTTCGGGGTTCGGTTTTACTCCATTACTGGTTACCAAGTGTCCAAGAAATGCTACTTCTTTCCGCAAGAATTCGGTCTTATCTAACTGCACTTTGAAGTTCGCTTTCCTTAATCTCTAAAACACTTCACGAAGTCTACTTATGTGCTCTTGGAGGCTAGTTGAATAAACGATTATATCGTCAAGGTAAACTAAACAGATTTCATTTTCACAGTTATGACTCAGAGCTCGATGAGAACAGACGTCCCGCATCCGGCCTTATCCGTAAAGATAAGATTACTATTATAGTAGCGCTGTTCATTTTTCAATACGCGTGTTGGCTTCCTGCTATGAAGTTAGTATTCCTGTTATTAAATAGTGCATTTATTTTGTTTTCGAACTTCAATTAACTTATTCAGTTCCAAATATCCAGTGACATCAAGTTTGTATCCAGTGACATTAAGTACAGTTGAAATAATGGCCGATAAGTGCAAGTTGTGTCTTAAAAATATAGGTACAAAGAGTTTAAAAATAAGGTGCAACGATTGTGATTCGCCTTTTCATAGATCATGTGTTAAACTTTCCAAGGATGAAATTGACTTTTTGCAAGAGGACAATCAAATTTGGAGATGTGCAAAAACCAGACGGAGCAGTATGTTAGTTGAATCTGAACTTGATAAAAACAGTCCGAACTTAAGTGATGTGATGGAAATGTTGAAAGTTATGAGAACTGAAAACAAGAAACAAAATAGAGACCTGGAAGTAGAATTAGGTAAGTCAGTCGAAAACTGTCATCAAAATATTGCTGAACTAAAGATTATTATTGAAAAACAAACTGAAGTAATTACTCGATACGAGAAGAAAATTGACGAGCTACTAGGAGAAAATGCTAAACTTAAGAAGCGAGTAAGAGAAATGGAAAATTTGCTAGACGAGTCAGAACAATACTCTAGAATTAATTGCATCGAAATAAATGGAGTTCCTGATAAGCCTAATGAAGACGTTCTGGATGAAAGAAAGTCAAGAAAGTAGGCCATGCCTTAGGAGTGGATATAACCGATGACATGGTCGACGCATGCCACCGTCTGGGAAGTAAGCGTGAAGGCAATAATCGTGGCATAATAGTCAAGTTCACCAGATGAGCAGTAAAAGAAGATATATTGCAGAAGAGTAAAAAGAAATCTGAATACAACACATATCGGATACAAAACTACTCCTGGAGAAATAATCTATATAAACGAAAATTTAACCAAGGTTAGAAGAAATATCTACAAGGAAGTTCGAGCACTAAAAAATGACAAAGGACTCAGTTATGTGTGGCTGAAAAATGTGAAAATTTTGGTTCGTCCAACGGAGGGACAAGAGTAACGACCGTGACTACGATGGAAGATTTGGAGAGGCTGAAAAGTTTACCGAATCCGAATGCTGTACAAACAGGTGAATCTGCATCTACAGATCAAGTTCAAGGTCAATGAATCATTGACGTTTATAAAATCGTACAAGCAGGTGAGGTCGTTATATTTAGCATACTGTCTAAAGTTTACTTTATTTTATTTCTAAATTTCTATTTGTCTTGAACTGTCTATTTGGTTATTGTCTTGAACTGTTCTATTGGTTATTGTGAACTATTTATTTTCCTTAAAATTGATGTAAATTTGTAATAATCCTGAGATGACAGAATTCAAAACAGATATGTTCAATCATTTAAACAGTGGGATTATAATCATACAACAAAATATTCGCAGCTTGAGAGCTAATTTCGATTTGTTTGTAGCAGAATTGGATGAACTAGATAGAATGCCAGACATAATTATAATGACTGAAATTTGGATAAGTGATAACGAAATTCACCAATATCATTTACCTAATTATAAAATGTTTGTAAAATGTAATCATGATTATCGATCAGGAGGAGTAGCGGTACTTGTGTCTGATCAGTTGACCTGTGTTGAACTCGAAAACAATAGAATGACAACTGCCGATTACGTTCACCTACAGATACCGTTATCAAGAGGTTCGCTGTTGGAATTAATTGCAGTCTATAGATTACACGCCATGAAATGTCAATGTTTAAAATCAACTTAATGCTATTGTTTCTCTCATTAATTCACCCAATTTAATGATTAATGGGGATATGAATATCAACATTTCAAGTGAAAATCCGAATATTGATGAATATAAAATTAGCTTAGCTAGTAACAGATTGATATCCCTGATAAATGAACCGACCAGAGTGACGGAATTCTCGCGAACATGTATAGATCATATATTTTATAGAACAAACATTAATAGTAAATTAGTTTTCAGTGCAAATATTATACAGACTTGTATTACTGATCACATGATGACCGTTGCTTACATAAAATCTACAAAAATATTATAAAAAACACAGAACCGACCTCAGTATACGATAAAATAGATTATAATGTTTTTGTTTCACTTCTTCAAAATGTTGACTGGAGTGTTAGGTAGTCTATATATACATGTGAATCAGCTTCTATAGCTTTCAAAAAATTCATTACTAGGACGGAAGAGTTTGTGAAAAGTTCACTCACAAAAGTTGTATCAAAGAAAATTCTTTTAAAGCCATGGATGAATAGTGACTTGAAAAGAGAAGTGGACAGGAAAAATTCATTGTATAAAAAGTATGTTAAGCAACCAAATAATCTAGAATTGAAAAATGAATATAATCTTTTAAAAAATC
Organism: Nilaparvata lugens; assembly: GCF_014356525.2. Taxonomy (NCBI): domain Eukaryota; kingdom Metazoa; phylum Arthropoda; class Insecta; order Hemiptera; family Delphacidae; genus Nilaparvata; species Nilaparvata lugens. The sequence continues at coordinate 33,628,170 of NC_052509.1, forward strand.
GCTTGATTAATAAATTAAGAGCACAAAAGAAGACATACTATTCCAATATTTTTGAAAGAAATAATTGGTAGCAGTAATAAACAAAATAATATAATACTTGAAGATCAAACTAAAACTCTAATAACTGGTCCAAATGAAGTAGCAAATGTCTTGAACCGATATTTCTGCTCAGTTGCAAATGATTTGAAAGAAAAAGTAGTGGAGGATAATGCGAAGTTGAATGCAAATTTCAATATCTTTAGAGAAAACTTCAAAGACACCATTATCAAAGATTCAATAATTTTCTATCCAACGTCTCGAGATGAAATCTTGCAAATAATTTCCAGCCTAAATAATAATAAAGCACCTGGTTACGATAAAGTAACTACAGTAATCATGAAATTAATTTCGGAGCACATTGTTGATGTTCTTGTGCATATATTCAATCTTAGTTTAAGAGCAGGCGACTTTCCTTCTGAGATGAAAAAAGCAGTAGTTATTCCACTGTTTAAGAAAAATGATAAACTGCAGCCAACTAACTATCGTCCAATTTCATTACTTTCAATCTTTTCAAAATTACTTGAAAAAATAGTTAAAATACGAGTTACTGAATTTTTTAATAAACAAAAATTTATAAGTAAAAATCAGTATGGTTTTCAAAGTGGATTGAATACGGGATTGGCTGTCATCGATTTTATGTCAGAAGTTTATACAGGAATTAATGAGGGAAAAGCCTGTACTGGAATATTAGTAGATGTCATGAAAGCCTTCGATACCGTAGACCATAATATACTATTGCATAGAATGGAATTAGCAGGTTGCTCAGGTTTGGTTCCGATCGTATTTAACTGGAAGAACTCAAGTAACAAGAGTAAAAATGATGTGTGCAGTTGTATCGGTGAACAGAAGGTTGGAATTCCCCAAGGTTCTGTTCTATCAGGTATATTGTTTTTAATTTATATTAATAGTCTATGTAATGGTGTGCTAAAGGGTAGGTTGGCTGCCTTTGCTGACGATACAGCTCTTTTCTATAAGGCCGATTCCTTGATCGAACTACACAATAGCATGCAAAATGATATAAACGCACTTAGGTGGTGGTTCACAACGAATTTGATGGTAATGAGTCCAAAGACTAAGTATTTTCAATCTTAGAAAGAGTTCTGTTTTGATATCACCTTTGAAGTACCATGAAACAAATTGTACATTTGAATTGAATGAGTGTACCTGTGCAGATCTCGAACAAGTTGAGCAAATAAAGTATTTAGGTCTCTGGGTGGATAGTAAGTTGAATTGGAAGAAGCATGTCACATATTTAAAATACAAATTGATCAAATACATAACAATATTCTACATGCTGCGTACAGTTTGTTATCCAAAACTATTAAGATCCCTGTATTTCGCATTGGTGAATTCGAGAATGTAATATGGCTTAGAAGTCTGGGGAGGCACATAAGTTACTACTTTGAACCCAATAATTGTCCTACAAAAATATTTCATAAGAATTATTACATTTAAAAAAAAATTTGAGCACACGTTACAACTTTTTAGAAACCTTAATATTCTGCCAATCAGAAATTTATTTATTCACAAAACATTGAAAATATTCTTTGATAGGAGTGGAGAGAGAAGAATTTGTGATTTTCAAAGAGTTTCTCGAAAAAGATCAAATGTCGTTGTACCTAATCCTAATCTAACAATATTCAGAAAATTCTATCTTTTTTTAGCACCAACATTCTTCAATCACCTACCGATTGATATCAAAGATTGTCAGGTGAAGAATATTTTTTTGAAAAAAACCCGTAAGCATCTTTTAATGGAGGACGACATTAACAAATATTTTAATATTTTAGTATAATTGAATTGTAACCTTGTTATTATATAAAGATAAGGAAGCTTATTCTAAATATAGTACAATAGTTTAGAGGTTTCGCTGAAATTCAAATTGTTATTAGTTTTTAAGGCCGGCTGATTTTATTCTCGAGAGTTGTGTGTATGTATTTAAAAATTATGTTTCCCAAACAGGTTTTTACCTTTGGGCTTTATTGTTTTGAAGGATATTTATATATTTTTGTTTTGTAAAATTGTATTGACAATAAAGAAGTTTCAAATCAATAAAAAAAAAAATTTGAATGCCTCTTAATACATTATTCATTGCTTCATTACTTTCTGAAATGTTGGGGGTCCATTTTTTAAACCAAACGGCATTCTTAAAAACTCGTAGTGTCCCGCTATTGTTATCCATCTCAATTTGGAGGAATCCTGAGAATAAATCGAGAACAGAGAAGTACTGTGATCGGCCTAATTTATCCAATATATCTGTGATGTTGGGTAATGGAAATCGGTCATCTATTGTTTTAGAATTTAGGCTACGGAAGTCAATTACCATTCGGAATTTCTTTTTGCCTGAAGCATCTGCTTTTTTGGGGACGATCCAGAGTGGGCTATTCCATGGGGAAGAACTGGGTTGAATTATGTTTTGCGCTAACAAGTCATAGATTTTATTATTGACTTCAGTTCGATAGACTTCTGGATATCGATAGTTTCTTGTGTAGACGGGGATCTCGTCTGTTGTCCTTATCACGTGCTTGATTTGATTAGTGAAGGAAAGTTTTTCTCCTTCAACATAAAATATATCTTTATAATTGTTCAAGTGGTCTGTCCTAATTTTGTTGAGGTCCAATGTAGGTACTGTGGTTAAACTTGTTGAAATTTGGATGATTTATTTTGGATTCAAAGTTTTCGGGTGATACACATTGATAGTTCTCGATAGGTTCAATTTTGATTGGTTGAATGAAGTTGAGAGTTTTATTTTCTGTAGTGAGATTCGTAATTGTACACAAAGCACGACCGTCTGTCACCTTAACTAGCGACTCAGGAATTTCTAAGCCTTTGATGTTTCTGTAATGTAATACACCATCACCATCACCATCACCATTCACAATGCCATTGACCCTCATGCAAACAATACGCGATGTTCTGGCTTCAATGAGATGACTTTCTATTACCTTTTCATTTGCCTTCTCTCTCTGATCTAGATTGTGATAGAAAATATGTAGTTTTTTCCCACGCAATATTATTACATTATTCACAAAGTCACACGAGCATTCCAATTTCTTAATGTTATCTAAGCCTAACAACAGATCAAATTTGTCATGAAAATCAAATAGATGACATTTCAATTTTTGTTTTCCTAAAAATTGGATGTCACAACTGAAGTTTCCTTTTGACGTTCCGTGAACTGTGGTTACTTCGAAGGGATCTTTTACTATCGTTATTTTGTAGAGTTCTTGTCCGAGAAATGGTTTAATAAAAGATTTTGTACTAGCGGAATCGATTAGTATTTTCAAGTTTGTTTTGGGGTCATAGAAATACGGTAGCTCATTATCGGTGTCTCGGAGATTCATATGGAGAATCGTTTTGTAGGCTGGTGTGGCCTAAAAAATGGTTTTCCTCAGATTGTTCAATTTCATTGAACTTTTGTTTGTCAAAATAAATTTGACTGTTCTGCTGATTTTCAAGCGATAGATTTTGGAATTCGGGTATTTCTTCGAAACTGTTTGTAGCTTCGTCTACTTGATTTTGTTGCTGGATGTTGTTGCTAGTCATTTGAAATAGACGTGGATTTTTCTTGGCTGGTCCGTCATATGTGTTTCGAGTGGAAATACTCATTGGGGTAGGCTGGTACTGTTGTTGTTGTAGTGGTTTAGGGTGTTGATACTGTTGTTGATACTGTTGTGGTTGTCGAAATTGTCTGTTTGGAAATTGTAGGGGTTGAAACTGATGGTGATTGTGTTGGAATTGACGGGGTTGGAATTGATTTGGGTTTCCTTGGAAATTTCTTTTGATTGGCGGGTTGCCTGACAGTTCATTGAAAACAGGGGTTCTTTTTTGTTGGTAGTAACTTGTTAAGTTTGGTTTTTGGTGATTTTGTGTTGGAGTTGGTGTCATTTTGAATTGAAAATCGTTACACAACATGTTGAGTGCTTGTTCAAGAGAGCTTGGGTTTTTCGTTCTCATTAGGGAACCGACGGGTTCACGTAACCCTCTCAGAAGTACTCTTAATGCTAATTTTGATACATACTGGCAAAGAACATTGGAGGCATGCGGTTCTTTGTCAACAAAATAAGTGATTTGAAGATTCAAAAGTTTTTGGATTCTCTGATAGAAGTTGAAAGGTGTTTCGCCAGGTTCTTGTTTTAATTCACTCAATTCTAGATTCAAGGTGAAACAGTCCCTCTTGTCTAGATAACTAGTTAGCAATACGTTTTTTACGTCAGGCCAATCATAGCTACCTGAACTACTCACTACTTCATTGGCTTGTCCTTTGATTTTTACGTCAGGCCAATCATAGCTACCTGAACTACTCACTTCTTCATTGGCTTGTCCTTTGATTTTAGATAGAATTGTTGAATACAAATACTCATTTTGAGAATCATCTGGGTTACTTTTTACATAAAACTTATCTACAATGGTTATGAATCTGTTCAACAATGTTGCTTCTCCAAAGATCTCAGGAATCATGTCTAGATACTCCTTCTTGAGAACAGGAGTAGTACCTGGTGGTACAGAAGATCCTGCTGCTGGCAATTTAGGGGGAGGTGGATTCATTTTTAATAAGTAATGATGAATAATATGTGGGTCAAAAAAGTCACAATAATGAAATAGTTCAAAAGATAAATAATTGTTTCTACTCACAAGATAATATCCAACATTGTACTATAATTTCTTAACACTATTTCACTGATGACAATATGCAATTGACACAAATGAAGTTCTCTGTGGCAATATTCACTTGACACAAATGATGTTCGTGACAACTTCTCAACCATGAAAACCGACAAATTATTTCAATGTTTCGGAAAATTATTTCCACTAAATTTCACAAATTGACTAATTCTGAAGCTGTCCTACCGACTGCGCCAGTTAAAGTTTGTCAATAAATAATTTTTTTAAACAATGTTATTTATTACAAAACATTACAAAGTTTTTCATGAGGTCCGTTCACTATGTGCACTAGCAAGGAACTGAGCTCTGAATAAAATATTGTCTTCCACTACGACTATGCTGACTAAATAAGTTAACTGTGCTTCTATGCAGTTTTCACTCATATAGCTTTCATGAATCACACGTGCTACCAATTATGCTATGGATTCACATGATTCAAATCAGAAGTTCTGATTTGTTAAGCTTTTATGGTTGTGTGAACTTTGAATTACAAATTGAATAAATTTGTTCCAATTATTAAAATAATATTAATTGATTGATAACAATGAAAGTGAGCCAGGCTCACTTTATCATTCTCGGTAAATTCAGAATCTTAATGAAAAATTGCAAGTTAATCTGTTTATTAGTTCTTCCAAAAGTAATAGTGCGTCGAGTTGATCATGTAGATATCCTATCCCGTACATGTATAAGCCAATTCCTTCCTTTATAATATCATAGATGGATTACATTTTTGCAAACTAAATAAATGGACTAGGCTACTCTGTAAAAATTTAACTGAGTAGTCTAGTCCATTTAAATAAAGACTAGTTCTTTATTCAATAAAAAGGGGTTTATTTAATGTTTTTTCAAAGTTTAATTATTTAGGCAATTTTTTCGCATGTTTAGGATTATCATTATAGCCTATTTTCTATGGTTTCAACATCAAGAAGACTGTTCATAATTAATTTACTCAACTGAATAGCTACTTTAATATAATAATAGACCGAATAATGCTTGCTTCATGAATAAATATTTACTTCAAACATTAACATTTTGGACTAGTTATCACAGAACCTTGATTGCTATTTATAGCCTGGAATAGTTGTTAATTATAAAAATAGTTTTATTGTTTTGAATTATTATGCTTTTACCAAACAAATCATAACACAAATTGTTATTGTATTATTATAACATAAATATTTAGATGAGTTACCGGTACTACACGTACGATGATCTGATAAGAACTTGGTTTACACAATTACACATATTCCAATATTATGACAATTTATGAGAATTCTATAGTGAGTTTGAGAACCCACCTCAAGTTTTTTCATCTCTCATCATCATTCTTTGCACATCATCATCCTTTGTATCTACCTTAACCTGAAGCTTATGTGGGCATCATTCATCATGACAAAATAAGCTGTACAGGGATTCGACAAAATGAAAAGCAAAGATCCAATACAAATTCAATCTTTGGTCTCACCAGAAAATGAATCGGCTCGGACAAGTTCTGTAAGTGTAGCCTCCAGCTCTCTGTTGCACCTTTATATCCTGCAGCGTGCTCGGTGTTCCACCTGTAAATAATTTCTGTAAATTATAGGAATCTTATAAAGTTCACCCAAAGCAGTTCAAATTCAACAAAACAAGCATAATACTTTGTATGCATAGAAAGTGTAGATTAGCAAAATACTAAATATTTATATTTACAATGATTGAATTATTTAGGCCTAAATGCAGATTGATTCTTTTGTTTCAATAATGTTATTATTCTTTGTAGTAGTAAATTAATCTTATTCTTTGTATTTTTATTTACTGTAATAAGTTACTTTCTATTTCATTGTATTCTGTAATGTCAAGGATGACTGGTAGAGAGGACTGACTAGAGAGTCCTAACTAAATTATATATATAGAATTTGAAACAGGTTATCATTTAACGTTTAAAAATCGTTTAAAAGGACATCATAAGCCCTGGCTCTCAAAAAACTGGTCACAACCCTCTCGAACTTGCTGGTATCCGACTGCTTCACTCCTGCAGGTAGCCTGTTGAAGTAGCATAGAGCTCCACTCCTATAGCATACCTGCGATCTCTGGAGGCGCACCCTGGGTATGTCAAACAGCACTCGATGCCTAGTGTTATGGTGATGTACATCAGTTCGGGTTAACAAATTTTGATTATTCTTTTTGCTTGATTATATAAGGCAGAGGAGAAGGAAGTGGCTGACTACTGTAAGGACACCTAGCCTAACGAAAATGGGCTCAAAATGTATATATGATATTCGCTATAATCCGGGCAGCCCGTTTTTACAGCTTCAGTATGTCCACAACCTTGCCACAATGACCCCACATTATTAGACCACAGGAGATATATGGCAGTGGAAAAGTGCATGATACACCATGAAAAGATTGTCTCTGTCACCTGTCCCCTCAGCTTTAGCAAAACTACACAGATTCGGGACAGTCTCTTAGTGAGCACTTGCTGGATGTGGCTACCCCAGCTGAGTTTCGAATCCAAGATAAAGCCCAGCAGCTTCACAGGTTCCTGATCATGAGGCAGAATTCGCGACAAACTGTAGATGATGTTTTGTGTCTTGCTCTCATTCAGTTGGAAACGATTTACCTGGATCCATGAAGTTGAAGACAGCAGATGCTCTGCTGACATTTCCAACTGACATTGCTTAAGGTCAATGCCAGATGACAGCAATGATGTATCCCCAGCAAAGCGGAGAGTTGAGCCATTGTTGTCCAGGTCAATAGTTACATCAGGTAACACCTAATATTATTGATGAAGCTGTATTCCATTGTAATGCTCGATCATAGTACTTTTAGTTAGTCTTCTGCCAAACTTCACCGAGAGCACTTCTCTCTTATTCCTTATATATTTTAAAATTATGTGTTTGAAAATAAAGTTTTATTTTTAAAAAGGTGTTTGGTTACCCCAGAACTACAGCTGGTGCCCGAACTATCTTCCTGAAGTTTTCTTCGATTCGTGATCTTTAATTTCGACTTAGAGAAAAATCCGGAAAACCAGTGAGTGAGGAGAACCCTTCGAAACAAGTTCTCTGTGTACCACACCTGCAACCTTCGAGGTTCAATCTGGCAGACAACGATGACTCCTTCCATAATTTGAGCCGGAAGTAAAACTACCATCAACTGTAAGTACAGATGCGAACATTTTCTTCATCTTCTACACTCATTCAACCATCGAAATTGGATTCTGTGATCATGTCAACCAAATCTATTCCGAAATATTTGCTGGACTGTATTCCAAAATTTGATGGAACTTCCAACAAAATTCGAAAATTTATTAAATCTCTCCAAGATATTTTCAATCTCTATTGTAATGATAAAATTGAACAATCACAATGTGAAGAAAATCATTGGCTGTTATTAACTGCTGCCCTCCACAGTTTGGAAGGTGCTGCAGATGATGTTGTACAAAATTGCGAGTGTTCCAACTTAGCTGAACTTATTGAACTTTTAATGGAAAGCTTCTCTGATAAACGCACAGTCCCTGACCTAATAGCCGAGATTGCTCTAATGGAATCATTCCAATACGAACACCCCCTCGACTTACTACAAAGACTCAAGGACTCGCCACACCAAGCTCGCCAGTACCGCCGAGGTAGTACCGCTGGTGGTAGTTTTCTCGGCTGAGCACGCCACACCGAAAAACGTCCGCTAGAGGTAGTCTCCGAGTAGTGAGTCTATTAGTGGGAGGAGGGCGTGACTACAGCACTCAGCACTGCGCTACCTCTTCGAATCGCCTGCCATGTATTCAGGTTGAGCGCGCCACACTGAGCTCGCTTTGTCCGCCGTACTACCTCTCAGCGAACTTTTGTTGAATCGCCTAGCAGGCGGTCGTAGGTGGTAGTGCGCCGTACTACCGCCGCGGTAGCGAACTCGGTGTGGCGCGATCAACCTGAATACATGGCTAGCGATTTTTAAAACTTCGCTACCGCCGCGGTAGCGAGCTTGGTGTGGCGTGCCCTTCAGTGAAAAACGCACCAGAGTGGTGACCCGCTATAAGCTCGATGGCGTAACCGGGGATCTCCTGAAATATCTTCTAGAACAACTCGATAGAACTCTTGTACGCATGCTCATTCACGGTGTTCATCCAACACTCGGAGCTCATCTTCAGGTATACAAACTCAAGAGCTTGGACGACGCCCACGATACCCTGCGCAGTGATTGTAGCATTGTTTTGAAGCAATTTAAATGTGCAGAGCCCACAAGTGACAAAAGTGCAGTGAGTGAAAAGCAAATCAATTCTCAGTTCCAACCGCGGAATTTCTTTCAACCGCAACCAGTGTTCAATCAGGTTGACATTTTTGTGCAGGCCTAGTGCTCTATGACTTGAGTAAAGCATATGATGTTGTAAGCCATGACATTTTGCTGAAAAAATTGCATCATCTGGGCGTGCATGGAGAGTCCCTCAAGCTGATGAAGTCGTATTTGAGTGAGCATAAACAAACTGTCAATGTCAATAAAGAATTTTCTAAGCCTTGCCATGTACCTCAGGGAGTACCACAAGGTTCAATATTGACCATTGCTATTTCTTGTGATGATGAATGATGCAGCTTTCAGCACTGATTCAAGAATAGTTTGCTATGCAGAAGACACATCCATGCTCTCGACCGATTCTGACATTGCAACTCTGAGAGAAAAGATGTCTACTTGTGAAGAACAAGTAAGCCTATGGTTCAGGGCAAATAACTTGCTTCTGAATAGTGGAAAGACACAAGAAATGATCATAGGTTTGAGACAAGTGGATGAGAGGAATGTGAAGAGTGTGGAGATTCTTGGTATACACCTCGATCAAAGACTAGCATGGGGCCCTCATACTGATTATGTAGCTGAACCGAGAACTGTAGAACCGATTATGTGGAACTGTAGAACTGATTATGTAGCTGAACCGAGAACTGAACCCGAACTGTAGCTAACTTATCTAAGCTGAACCGAGTTTTGTATCTCCTACGAAGATTGAAGGAATGTGTTCCTAAAGATTACCTTAGGATGACATACTTTGATTTCTTTCAAAGTACTTTTTCGTATGGTCTCTCTCTATGGGGGTGTTCTCCTGATACTCATAAAATCCTACTGCTTCAAAAGAAGGCAATAAGAACTATTTCCAATGCTGACTACTTGGAGCATGCAAGCCATTGTTCATCAATCAAGAAATAAGCAACACATTGATGTGCCCTATACCAGACTTAATAGAGTTCAGAAAAGTTCAAATTTAGATTCTTTAAAAATATTCAACAAGCTACCCATCAAGAGCCATGACAATAAATGCCTTCAAGAATAGATTAAAAATGCTTCTAACGGAAAATCCTCTTTATTCCCTAGCTGAGTATTTTAATATGGATGAAGGGATATTCAACAATTATTTCTGAATATATGTTTATATTTCCTATTGACATTATACTTGAAAGTAATATTTGTATTATAGTGCATAGAATTTAAGGAATTGACGTGATTATTTGTTTAGATCCCAATTTAATTTATGGCTGACGTTTCCAATTATTGTATATTCTGTATACTTGGAGGAATAAACTTCATTATTATTATTATTATTATTATTATTATTATTATTAATCAATTCCGACAATTCTCTCCTCGGAATTTTCGCGACCCTTCAATCAGAATCGGTTCCATCAACCCTTCACACCTTCACTAATCGGAATCTGTTCCAACAACCTCATCAAAACCATTTTCAACCGTCTCATTCTAATTTCCAACAAAGTGTAGTTCCCTCTACCTCTAATTTTCAGCAGTCGCAATTCCAAAATTTCCAACCAAAATCTTTCAATAAAAATTTTTGTAACTTTTCAAACGGAGCACGAAACATTCATCAGTCTCACAACTGGGACTAGCAGAATACTGTCTCCATGCGTACTGCTTCTACTAATAGATATGCTAACAATTCAGCACGAAACAATCCTTTCCAGGATCTTCACTATCTCGATGAATCAAATGATGATACCAATCAAATTAATGCATCGACTCGAATTCGATTTTTGCAATCACAACTCAACAATCTAACATCAGCTGTGAATGAAATGGCAGATCATTTTTTAGGGTGTGGCCCCAATCCGGCGGAAAAAAAAGCTTGAATTGAATATTATTGATAAATCGCTACCCTATTTTCTCGATGATGTAAACAGAAAATGGCTTGATGATACTGGATCAATGATGAATTATGTACATCCTGCAATTGTACCGCCAACTGTACCTGGATATAAGGAAAAATTTGTTGTAAAAACCCTGGCTGGTACAAGTGGTGGACATGAGTAGGCCTATATATTTTTTGGACCATCCACAGTATTTCCAAATCTTTCTAAAATTAAGATACCGTATAAATATACATATATATACAGGGTGTCCTACCAAGGTTGTAACAGCCGTTGACCATAGATTCTACTCGATTTCTGACAAAAAATGTTCAGTAAACTTTTCTCCTATCGACCTTATTTGTCGAGATATATAGATTTTTCGATATTTTCAGAATATGCCTACTTCCGGTCATTAAATACTCAATAACTCGAAAACTACTGGTCGAATTTAAATTTCAAGGAAATTGTTGGAAAGAGAAAAACATTTCCAACAAGATTAATGTAATTTTATCTCTTGTTAAATAATTTGTAGTTTTTTATTTGGACTTTAGGTTTAAAAAATGCTATTCTTCAAATTCAAAGTCAAATCTCAAACCGATTTTACTCCGGATAATTATAGTGGTTTCAATATTTAAAAAACTTCTCCATTTCATAAGTTTTCGAATGAGTATAAATTCGGAAAGGTAAGTTCCATGATGAAGTGTTCAAAACTGCTAATATCTGGAATGAACACCTTCAAAAAGAGGAAATTCACAAACAGCATGCATCAAGTGGTGATCCTAATAGCGTGAAATCACCTGATTATTGCATTATTTTCTGTAGTACATATTATAAAATTCTTATCTCACTGACTCACTGATCACGATTTCTGGAAAACTACTGGACGGATTACAACAAAACATGAAATATAGCTTCCTTACAAGTCCTAGGTGCTCACTAAGAAATCTTTTGGCGATATTTAAACTCTAAGGGTGGTTTTTAAGGGTTTAAAGTTCGTCTTTTAGCATGTATATTCTTCTTATTTCAATCTCTCAATCATAATTGAAATATCCATACCATATGTTAATATAGAACTATAATCTAGAGAGAGTACCTCTTCGAAACAGTTGTTAACTGGAAACCAAATTAATAATTTTGTCAGGTTGGCATTAAGTTGAGTTAACTTTGTTAGGTTGGCACCAAGTTGAAGATTAAAATTCATTTATTGCAGAAAAATTGATTTGGGGCACTGCTACTTCAATCAGAGCTATTCCTGAGAATATAATATTATTATTTATTTTCCAATCACTTGATAATGGCATTATTTATAGCCGAAATATGTTGTGTTGAATAATTTCAAAAAGGGTTATCACATTATTTATAGATATTAGAATATAAATATATGAAGAAATATTTTTATTTCTATTCCTGGGAGTATAGATAATTTTTATGTTTTATAAGACAAACTTTTATGACGGAAGTTTTTAAAACTCAGAAGTGTCTGTGGAATCTGTGTGAAGAATGAGGAAATTCGGCCAGAATTTTACTTGACGAAAAAAAGGTGTTATTTATTAAAACGGCCAAATAGCTGTTGTTGCTTTTCCTAATGTAAAAATATCTTCCATAGAAGTAAGGCGCTTTTCCCATGAATCAATAATTATTCCCAAACATTAGTTGTGTTGCCAAGGAAAATAGCTTTCGATAAAAATATTGGAGAATATGTATAACAGTTCGTTGATATTCACTTGAAACTGTCAGTATACCTCATTAATAGCATCAATGCTCAAATAATGCTGACACATTGATGTGAATGTTACTATTATTTGTTTACATTAGATCAGATGGAGATAAGATGATAGCTACTGTTTCGATTTCAAAAAAATTTGGTGTGGCGCACTCACACAGCTTCCCTTGCCGTTATGAAAATTGATCTCCTGACGCTAGTGTTCCCGCGCATCTCGAGAGTCTACTATTCAAAGATCTGAGCCAGCTGGCGACAGGACAATAACACTGGATACACACGAGATCTGCTATCTCTTCAAAGTGAATGATTTAATAGAATCAACAGTTGCCAACAGTTTGCAATTGAATAATCACATTTTCTCAAATTTCAAGCTTATTTCAATTTTAGGTGAAAATGTTACTGGACATAAATTTTAGAGATTTTCATGCTCAATCTTTTCTACTTGAAATTTTCCGTTTAAATTATATCTGATATCTGATAATTGGAAATCTAAAATCAAACTTTGCATAGATGGGGCGGAGCTCCTGAAATTTTTACAGATTTGGGACTTGTGGCAGTTGATATAGCTTATCAATGAATATTTTAGGTATAAATTTTATCAAAATCGTTGGAGCCGTTTTCGAGAAAATTGCGAAAAACCCTGGAACCTTAAGTTCCAAATTTCAAGTCATTCCGTTAACTGGGAGATGAGATATCGTGTACACAGACGCTCATACACTCATATATACAAACACACACACACACACACACACACACACACACACACACACACACACACACACACACACACACACACACACACAGACCAATACCCAAAAACCACTTTTTTGGACTTGGGAGACCTTGAAACGTATAGAGATTTAGAAATTGGGGTACCTTAATTTTTTTGTCTCGACATTGACGAACATAATTTATTATTAATTAAAAAATATCTATGGGTCGGATAAAAATGATCCAGACACCAATAGAAAGGAGACAGTCTCCCCGTTGATTTGATATAAAATTATTGCGCATTACGATGCTACATGATTCTGAGAGAAGTGATATTCAAAAGAAAAACAAATCTTCACGATGTTTCCAATTTCATCAAAAAAGTTAAATTTCCTTTTAATCCTTCAACCCTGAAACTTTTTTAGCACTACTATGATATCGGGGATGATATTATACATCCAATTCTGACGTTGAATTGGAAATTTGAGAAAGTTACAATTTTACATGATTTGGCAACCCTGTAATTTCTTTGGATGGAGGGCCAAGTCTCAACTTGTTTTGCACAAACTATAAGTTCTTAATTATATAATTTTAGTTATCTAACAATTTACTTCCCTCTGAAATAGACACCACCTGCTATGGAAAACAATGTAAACAAACTCTACAGAAAAGTTTTTTATACGATGCTGACGTCACGATGGGGCGATATGGCAGTAGATGTTGGCTTCATCGACTTTCAGTATGGGGCGTGTCTATTCTATAACTGGTCTAAGAGCTACATCAAGTCACATAATACTTCAATGGCACTTTTTAAATTTTGTTTTTCGGTTCATGTATAGAAGCAGTCTACACCATTATGCCGGGTCTACACGACAACGATATTTGCGCAAACTTGGCTCAAAGCCAGGTTTACGCAAATCTGGCTTTGAGTCAAATTTGCTCAAACCTATGTTCACACGATACCAACTTCAACACAAACCTCAAGAGAGTCACACCACAGAAGAAGTGCTGAGATTCTATTCAGTTCGCTATCGATTGTGTTGTGCAGTGCAGTTTGTGTTCCTCACCCGCAATGGACGAGCCACTCCTGTTGTTCATCTATGTTATTTGACTTTCAAAAAGTATTAGAAAAAAATGGGAAAATCTAAAAGTGGAATCGGAAGGTTGAATAAGTAACTACTTCACAGAAATATAGAACTAATTGAGTAGGTAATCATGTATAGTTATTATCTTTTACTATAGCCTATTAAAAGTATAGTAGTAGGATCTCTATAGTAATTCGAGTATGGAGTATCCATACTCTAAATAAACATTTGGAGTATATTAAAAGTATATTAAACATTTAAAGTATACATTACATAGTATAGTAATACATTATATATAGTTTATTATTTATTATAGTATAGTAATACATTACATTACATAGTATAGAGTAAACATTTAAAGTATATTAATTCTATACGAAGTCTTTGAAGTGTTTATAAACTTGAGATGAATAGTAACTCAAGACTCCTCCTCCTCCTCCCCTCCCACCTACTCCTCGACCTCCTCCTCCACCTCCTCAACCCTCCTCCTACTCCTCCTCCTCCACCTCCTCATCAACTCCTCCTTCTCCCCCACCTACTCCTCCTCCACCTTCTCCCCCACCTACTCCTCCTCCTCCTCACCATACTCTTTCTCCTCCTCAACTCCTCCACCTACTCCTCTTCCTCCTCCACCTACTCATCTTCCTCCTCCACCTACTCCTCTTCCTCCTCCACTACTCCTTCTTCACCACCTCATCCTCTCTTCGTCCTCCACCTACATCTCCTCCTCCTCCTCTTCCTCAACCTCCTACAACTCCTCCTCACACGGGAGCACTTTAGTTTATGGGCCGCGGAGTCTAGCATTGAGACCTACATAGATCGATAGAGGAGGTCAAGACGAGGTCAACCATGTATAACATTGTTGTCGATTTCCAAGGATTAGCTGAACAAACATGGCGGAAAGTTGAAATTTTCATATCGATTTTTATTTTCATTTTTTATTTTCTTATGGTTACAATAGGTTTTAAAATGGTGCAATCTTTTGTTAAATCCTCATCCACTAATTAATAATCCAGTGATGTGATGATGGTACGATAACTGAACTAACCTGCAACGATTGTTATGCATTAAAAAATATTCCTTGTTTTTGAGTATTTTTGAGAATTGACCTCGCACATTTTGAATTTGAGAGTTTTGAATCCGAATCTGAAATTGCGAATTCTCTATCTTCATTTTGAAGCGATTTAGGTTTTGATGGATAGATGAGACATAATAGTTTCCTAGAAAAATTGACGCAAACCTGGCTCAGATTGATCAAAAAAAGCACAAACCTTCAAACCTCAGTAATTTACAACGATCTCCCGTCTACACGACGCAAACCTGGCAGGTTTGCGCTAATATCGTTGTCGTGTAGACCGGGCATTAGTTACAATAAAAAATGTTAGAACAATAATAACTGCACTGTACGGGTAACATTACTTGACTTTACTGTGATTACAAGTTACAAGTTGGTAATTTATGATTACATTAGATTAAACTAAAGCGAGTAAGACGAATTGACAAAATTTGAAAAATTACCTGTATTTAATGTAAACTCTTTCCATTTTTCTGGTTTTGTTTGATCCGGTATGACTTCTCGATAACCACTTACGCTTTCCATGATGAAGAGTTATGTATTCAGTTGATTTGTGATTGTAGAATCATCTAGAAAGAAAATTATGATCCAAAGATTACTTATATTGAAGAATAAAGAAACATTAAATATCAGGGATGTATTCAATTAAAAAATGGCTTATAAGAAACTGAAACTAAACTAACCTGCAAATTAGCATTTACGAGCGGAGTAGGAGACAGACAACGATCAATCGTTTTGAACCTAAAACACAGTATACATACAGTATGGAAACTTGGCTAGTACCCTGACGCTAAAATCCGCCATCTTGTTAGAAAGCGCCGCATTGAAATTTTATAGTATTGATGGTAGGCTCGGATCACTTTAATGATCCGGATCAATTGATCTCATTCACTGTCACGAGCCAATCAGAAGACCAGGATTGGAACTTCCCAAGCTCACGTGACGTGTTTAGTATTGGCGTCATGTAAAAAGCATTGCTAAGATAGGCGATTGATTACAAGTTTCCATTATGTACTTATTCTGTGCCTAAAGTATTGAAGGATTCTAATTTTGAGACAAACCACTCTCGGTCTCAGCCAGCACTGTATCGCGCATGCGTTAATAACGGTTTTCCCCGTTCAATTCAGTCAGTTCTTTGAATGTAATGTTCTTCACAAAGTAGAAGGAATTTTTTTCTTCTCTGTGCGTTCTTTGTGATGATGGTTACCGAGCACTGTAACTTGAGCCAATCGTAATTCTATTTTGATGATGATATTATTATCCAATGATGGTTTATCATTTAATTCAATATAATAATCAATATATTATTATTTTATTCAATAAAAGAAAGAGTATGTTTGAGAAATATAATTAATAAAATATAAAGTTTGTTTTAACTGATGTTAAAAAACACTATAACTGAGTCAGCATATTGTCATTTCAAAGCAAAAACCTAACCCCCTAACCTTCCCTTTTACATTTGAAACATTAAAAGAAATAACTCTTGATAAAAACCTCTAAATCCCCCCAGCATTATTGCAATTTCAAAGCAAAATCCCAACCCCCTAACCTATCTTTCCACCTTTGAAATATCGACAAGCATAATTCTACCTGGACTCCAGCCCTTCCTAGCATATTTCTGACATGTAGACATGTCTACTTTTCTCATGAAGGCAGTAATCTCTTCTATAGCTGTACCACTCAGACTAATTAACAGCTGTCTGGAACAAGGTGTTTTTCCTGACCTACTGAAGATCTCAAGTACAGTGCCAATCTTCAAAAAGGGTGATATGGAAGAGTTGTCAAACTATTGACCCATATCTCTGATCCCTGTTTTTGCGAAGATTATGTAGTCTGTGATGCTTATCCAACTTTCAGCCCATTTTGAGGAGAATTCGCTCTTCATGGAGGATCAGTTTGGTTTTTGCCGTGGGAGATCGACGACTGAAGCTGTGCAATGCCTGGTAGAATCCGTACTTGAGGCAATGGAGAAGAAGCACTCAACTGCCATCACCCTCTGTGACCTCACCAAAGCTTTTGATTGCGTATCTCATGAGATTTTGCTGGGGAAGCTCATGAGATATGGTGTTGGAGGAGTGGCCATGAAAACGATGCAGGAGTACCTTTTATGGCGTAGGCAGGTTGTAACGATTAGCAGTGCCAAATCTCAGGAGCTCCAGGTCAAGTATGGAGTGCCGCAGGGATCAATTCTTAGCACGCTGCTGTTCCTCATTTTCATAAATGACCTTAGTATGGATGGAAAAGCCCTGCTGTTTGCTGACGATACAACTCTCATTGCTCAAGAATAGGATCCACAATTGGCTGTACTGAGGTCTGCTGAACTGTTGGAGGAGGCGAGCACATGGTTTAGGGCAAACAGACTGTGTATGAATGGAGAGAAGACACAGAATTTTCTGTGCACCCTGAGGCATGGTCTATCTCCTTTTGGTGGGCCTGAGGTTAAGCTCCTTGGATTCATGGTTGACTCATCACTGACATGGGACCAGCACATCGATATGATATGTAACCGACTCTCCAAAGTAACTTATCTGATATGGAAACTGAGAGGCCATGTTCCAAGGAGTTACCTGGTTACTGCATACCATGGTCTGTTTCATAGCCACATCTGCTATGGGATTGCACTTTGGAGGCATGTAAGTGGATGTCACAGAATTCTCCTCCTACAGAAGAAAGTGATTCATATAATAACATCATCACCATACTTGGAGCATTGTCACCCGCTGTTCAGGAGGCTGGGAATACTCACTGTCTTCAGTCAATATGTGCTGAACTCCCTTGTACTTCTGAAAGGCCAACTTCACACATTCCAAGCAAGAGGCCAGATACACAACTATCCAACTAGAGGGCGAGACAACATTGACCTTCCCTACTCTAGATTGGCTAAGCTGCACACTTGCTACCCAATGTGTGCATTAAAAATCTACAATAGACCTCCTTTGCATGTGCTGGAGCTGCAGGTGAGAGTGTTCAAGAAAGTGCTCCGAGAGAAGCTAATTAACCTCCCTCTCCTATTCTTTGAGAGAGGAGGAGATTGTATGTTTTGTCAGTCTCTTTGATCGGCCATCTTGAGATTAGTGTACATATTTGAACTTTTGTGTTTTTATCAATCGACAATGTCTATCTGGTATATACACTGGTCACGGACAGAAGAAAAATTGAATTGAATTCAAATTTCAAAGCAAAAACCTAACCTGACCTTATGGAACATTATTAAATATAACCTAAAAAGCCTAACCACAAACCCCTAACCCTTTTACATCTATAAATTTAGATTTCAAAGCAAAATCCCAACCCCTTAACCTATCCTTCCACTTTTGAAACATCAAAAAACATAACTCTACCTGAACTCTAGCCCCTTCTAGCATATTACAATTTCAAAGCAAAAACCTAACCTATCCTAATAAAACATTATTAAATATAACCTAAATAAAACCTAACCCCCAAACCTCCCACATTTAATAATTTAGATTCATTCGTCATCTTTAGAACAAAACATAAACAGTTGTCAATTCCATGAACATGTTCACAAACATGTGGTTCAAAGAAAAATCCTACCCCTCCAACCTATCCTTTCACTTTTGAAACATCAAAAAACATAACTCTACCTGGATCCTATCCTCTTCAAGCATATTGCAATTTCAAAGCAAAAACCTAACCTATCCTAATATAATAAATATAACCTAATAGGACCCTAACCCTAACCCTTTCACATTTAATACTTTAGATTTATTCGTCATCTCATTGCAAATCACATTCTACCATTATAACGTGTACCTCACTATAGATACTCAAAGAATACTTTTGAATAACTGTGACTGTTGCTGGCCATTACTCTGTATCTGTGACAAAGAGAACTTGCTATTCCACAAAGTAGAAGGAATTCTACTTTCTTCTCTGTGACATAGTATAGTTGGAATATCATAACGATGCAGCATTAAAACATAAAAATAGGAATTTAAGATATTATCTTCAAATATTAAAGTAAGAATTTTTGCTGTTAAACTTTATAATAATGACGTCTTTGATTTATTCAGTTTGATAATCATGAAGGCTGTGAAATACATGAGCTTCATCTCAACGAGCTATCATATAGAGTGGCTGTTGGTGTGCTTACAGCGCTCTCAATGGGCCATATGAATAAAGTTGAGCATTTGCTTCTAAAATATGGAGCATTTGCTTCATTTTCTATGAATAAACGTGATCCATGACAGAGAGAGGCAAGATTTCAAGAAGAGCCAGTCTGCCACTGCAGGAATAGATGTGTTTTTTTTTATTCAAATGTATTTCTATCAATATAAAATTGTCATTCCAATTGGTACTTTTACGAAAATTGAATGAGGTATATGTGAGAATATTTATCTCATTGAAATAACCTCTAGAATGTTCAGAATCGACTGAGGATACAAAATATAAATTCAGGTCTATAGGAGTGGGCTAGACTAGAATGTCGACTATTTCATAATTTTGTTTGTGATATTACTTACAAATTGAATTGCATATGAAACTACAGTCGAGTTGAATAGATTTAGACTTATTAAACATTTCAACTGTACACTGTTAATATATTATTTATTTGTATTGTGTAGAGAATGTCAATGAAGTCATTCATCATACAAAAAGTTCGCATAGTCACAATCTTTTGGTATGTGTTTGTATATATTGTCATTATTTTATTGACTGCACTATCCCCATCACAAGGTAACAAGAGGTATTTTTATGTTGAGAAGATAAAAGGAAATAGTGTGTCAAATTTTTTTAGTAAATGTCTACTATAGTTATATTCATTCACATCTTTTGTATGGAGCAATATTATGGGCCAATTGTAGTGATTTCCATTCAAGTTTTGTGTCCCAAAAAAAGAGCAATAAGAACCATGTAGCCTATACGGTAATGTTCCTCCCCTTAAGCACCGCAAGATATTATTATCCAATGATAATTTATCATTTAATCCAATATATTATCATTTTATTTAATAAAAGAAAGAGTACTTTTGAAGAATATAACAGTTGTTATTCAACTGATGTTAAAAACCACTATAACCAAGTCAGCATATTGTTATTTCAAAACAAAAACCGAACCCTCAACCTCCCCTTTTACATATAAAACGTCAATAAACATAACTATTTGAAAAATCTCTAATCCCTTCCAGCATATTGCAATTTCAAAGCAAAATCCTAACCTATCTTTCCACCTTTGAAATACCAAAAAGCATAATTCTACCTGGACCCTAGCCCCTTCTAGCATATTGCAATTTTAAAGCAAAAACCGAACCTATCCTTATAAAAAATTATTAAATATAACCTAAATAAAAACCAATCCCCAACTCTTTCACATTTGTTGAACGATAGACAAGGATAGCAACACCATTGCAAATCGTACACTACCATTATAACGTGGACCTCACTATAGATACTCAAAGAATACTTTTGAAAAACTATGTTATAACTGTGACTGTTGCTGGCCGTTACTCTGTTTCTGAGACAAAGAGAAGCTGCTCTCAGCCACTCTATAGTTTACTATATTCTAGCTCGTTGCTTCAACTTCAAAATACATAACCTCAAACAAAAATAAACATATTGAATTTTAATTTCTTCATAAATTCAGTTCAATTGGGGTTTAGTCTTTTTTACTTAGTAATTCATTCAGAATACTAACTTATACATGTAAATGTTTTTACAAAACTAATTTTACAATGACTGGTGGAGACTGTTTGAATTTATTGATAGAATTCGGGTAAGATTATTTACTGTATTTTACAATGTTTGATGTCAAATTTTAAATTATGATGTGATGAAACGTCAGGGCTTTAGACTTCTATCATAGTACTGTTCTGATAATATTCTCCAAAAGACGGGTAAAAACATGTAGGTATAAAGTTGTGACAATTTTCATAGTCACTATCATTTTCTGACGATTTTGTCATTATTTTTCCAAATCCAGCTCAAGCACTAGTAGAGTCCAACGTTTTTTTTTTGAAAAATCATGAATGGCTGGAAGCAAACAAATTGGGATCCAACGTCGACATACCGGTAGCGTAGTAGGCTGATCAAATATGCCTACACAAAAACACTCGAACGCGTCATGGATTCACAACCTGATTCCAGGAGCTGTTGAAATAATAATATTAATAAACTTTCTGCCCATAAAGTGACCATGCAGGGCATGCTCACAAGAGACAAGTCAGGAGAAAAACATGAAAGGCAAAAACCACCAGCGGACATCACAGTGCCAAAATTAGTCAAAAATATCTACTCACCAGTGCACTGTCACATTCAAAGAATTCGTTAAGTGAGTAGAAAGGATTCTCCTGCAAGAAGTGCTTCAACCTTCGCTTTAGGGCAGCCACAGGTAGACTCCTCACTGAAATGGGCAGCTTATTTATAATCTTTCATGGCAGGTAGACCACACTGGATTGCGTCCTCCCCAACCTGCAGTATGGGAGATCCAGCCTTAATCTGTTTCGAGTGCCGTACTCATGGGAGTCTCCCCTGACAGGCTGGACCTCCAGGTCACCAAATGCATTCACAGCAGATCTGAAAATATACTGGCCATAAACAGTTAGAAGACCCTCTTGTATAAACAGTGGGCGGCAATGGGCAAGGTGTCCAGCATTGCACAAGATTCCAAGTGCCCTCTTCTGCAAAAGCAGGACCCTCCTCACATGGGTAGAACTGCCCCAAAGCGTGATACCATAAGCCATCACACTCTGGAAGAAAGCAAAATAGCACATGCGTAGATAGGCCGCGGGAACGCACCTCTTCAGACCCTTCAGTAGGAACAGGATCCTGCTCAGCCTGCAACAGACACCTTGAATATGCTTCTCCCAGGAAAGTCTCCTATCCAACATAAAACCCAGGAGCTTTACTGGAGGACAATCATGCTGCTTACCATTCTTGAGGCTGAAAACAATCGTCTGTGTCTTTCCTGAATTTAGGATACACCTGTTTGCAGAGAACCAGTCAGCCGCTACCTCCATGGACGCCTGCATTAGTGTGCTCACATCATCCAGACTCCTGCCAACATACAGGAGGGAGGTGTCATCCGCATAACACCACCATTCTGTCCCTAGAAAGAGCTACGTCATTGATCATGAGCAAGAAAAGCAGAGGACCCAGAATTGAGCCCTGCGGCAATCCACACACCTCACCCGTGACAGGGCCCCGTTCGCCAAAACGGCCTGTCTGCGGCCCTCCAGGTAGGAACGGAGAAGCTGCAGGGGACCACCAGTAATACCATACATGGAAAGCTTTGTTAGTAAAATCTCATGGTTGAGGGTATCAAAAGCCTTGCTGAGATCACAGAGGGTCAACCCAGCAAAGTCACCGCTCTCAAAGCTTTCAAAAATTTTTTGAAACCAAACTGGGTGGCGGCAAACAGACCGTTCAGCTCATAGAACTCATACAATTGGCTAGCCATAACAATTTCCAGAATCTTACTCAGTATAGGCAATATTGAGATGGGCCTTTAATTATTGGGGTCCATTTTGCAACCCTTTTTGAGAATTGGCACAACTTCTGCCAGTTTCAGCTCCTCAGGAAAAATATTTTGAGCCAGACACTCGTTTATACACTGAGTCAAGGGAACTAAAATAAGCTTAATAATACCTTTTAAAAACCTACTCGACATAAAGTAAATGTCTTTGCTTGTAGAACTTCTGATCCCAGATGCAATCCGCAGGATGTCCTCGCCTGTCACGCTGCGCCAGATCAGTGTAGCTGGTGGCGGCTGCCTGGACTCCAGAAGAAGCTGCACAGGTGATGCTGATGTTGTCTGCGATGCAATTCTGTCTCCAATCTGCTGGATGGAGTCAATCCAGTGGTCATTGAGAGTATCCGCAGTCAGTGGAACACTTCTTGGAGCTGCAGAAGCCGTCTCAGTGCGAATGACCCTCCATGCCGCCAAACATCTATTTGCTGCTCCATTTATAAGGCTTGCATTATAGGAAAGCTTTGCCCTAACAGCCTCCCTACGATATTGATCTCTCAAATTCAGATAAGTTGCTTTGGAGAGTGTGGAGCCATCAACACGAAATCTATCATAGGACATTAGAACCAAGTCCCTGAGGTTTAGCAGGTCCTGGCTTAACCAGGGTGATGCACATTTTTTCTTCTTTGGCTGCGTCCTAAGTGAGAAGCACTCGTTAAACTCATTCAGTAGAAGATAGAAGAAAAAGAAATTTGAGCCTGCATTCTGGAGGCTCAACTAATCCTTGAACTTTCTGTTCAACTAATCCTTGAACAGAACCTCTCGAAATTGTTGCTCGAAATATGCCGTGTCATTGTTGGACTAAAGGCTGATAGATTGGCTGGTAAGTCACACAGACTGGAGGGGGTGGATACCTTGCAACTGATTGCCTCATGATCACTGAGAGCATAATGTCTTACTTCAGAGAAAACACCTTCACCTTGTTTTAAACTTGATGCTACATTGTCCAAACATTCCTCCAACCTTGTAGGGCAATGAACTGTGAGATATAAGTTGAGTGATCTCAGTAAATTTTCAAATTCAAGTGTCTTGTTGTCTTCCACCAGTGTATTAATATTGAAGTCCCCTCCAAGTATATAGTCAAAGCTTGGGTTTAGGGTTTCCAGAAAAGCAAATAACCCAAGCAAAGCATCATGAAAGCCGCCAAGGTTACCAGATGGTGGTCTGTACACCACAATAATATTAAGTCTTTCATGCAATAACACAATACATGCAAATTCATACACTCCCTCCATGCAGAAGCGCTCCACATTTATATAATCAGCATTAATGCCCTCTTCAATAAAAATTGCTACACCTCCATTCTTGAGCACAGCTCGAGAGAAATCTGCCACAAGATGGAATCCATGTATTCTTATCATATTTAAGTCTCCTTTTCTCAGCCAGTGCTCTGAGAGACATAAGATATTGTATCCATCCATTTGAGATATAGCTTCTATTTCACAAATCTTATTGCTGAGACACTGAATGTTGCAAAAAAGCATTTCAAGAGGCCTACTCCGGTTTGTAGTCATGCTCACATTCTACAGTGCTGACCGTTTCGGCTTGCCTAAAAAAGGCCTTTGAGCTTTGTTTTTATCACTAGTGTTGTTATTACGTCTGTCAGGAACAAAGCTTTTTACCAACACACCCTCAGACCAGAAATCAGAATTTGAAACACATGCAAAAAATCGTTCAGCTATTGTGACCTTGAAAGAGGAATAAGTTTCATACCTTGATTTCAGCTTCACACACTCAAACTCTGATCTCTCAATTCCTGATGCTTTCAAATATGTAATCAGATCCTCTTCCTTCACCTCCGGATGCAGTCGAGATATAAATAGTTACTTCCTTTTATCTACCGTTCTGAGCACATTTCTTTTAACAGGTTGCGTTGGCTGCTTATTGACCCTTGCCACTCCACTAGTTGTAATCGCAGCAACTTGACTAAAAAGTAGCTGTGATGAAGTCTTTTCAGTGGATACTGGTACGCAAGTAGTAGGAGTCAAAACTTTCTCAGCAGTTGGTTTGTCACTTGGTAAAATTTTTGATGAATTGTCACAAGTTATTGCATTCCTAACCTTCAAATTACACGTATCGCAGTACCACATAATCTTGCTGCCAAGATCCTGTATCTTTCGGTAATCGATTGAAGATATCTTTACACATTTTATATGGTACCAATTGGCGCAAAACCCATCACAAATAATAGCATTATTACTATTTTTTTACTACTTTTGAGCACACACCACAATTCGATTCGTTAACTTCATCCGCTGTCATCTTGATCTTCTCACTCTTGATCATCTCACAGTGAAAGATTCACTCCTTCCACAGCATCAAGACGCTACCATGAGTATCATAAGCATTTGATCAACCATCTAAGTTTTTACCTGCTAGGTCTATTTAGACCAGTTAGAACAAATTCTCTCGTAATTTGTACACACTTTAAAAAAATACTTGGCAAGAGTAAGAGTGTGGAAGCAATATAAGGCGTTGCAACCGTTATCTGCTGCCTAGTCGTGAGTTTAAATCCCAACGGTGAGCATTGATTTCTAGAACTTCTTATTTACGATAACTTCACCACAGTCTGAGGATTGGGGAATTGTCCAACAAGGATCGGGGAGATTTGATGATCTTATCAATCACCCATACACCAAGTCCATTACCCACTGACAAGCGAAAATATTATGTAGGCTTTACTCGCAATAAAAAATTGATTACGGCTCTCTTCCTAACCTAACCTAACCCTTTTTTATTATTATTATTCTTTGCCAGCAGCCTGTGCTGTGGACTGCAGCTGAGGTTCATGCATCCTTTAATTGCAAAGCTTTTGAAATTTAAGAGATGTTGCATCATCAACTCCAGATGTTACCTTGAAAACTGTTGACCACTTTTCAATATACGGCGGTATTTCAATCTACACTTAATTGTTAATATAATTTTTTGGCAAGTCAAATTTGGGTTCATCCAATGTGAAGTGTGACTTCATAGTCAATAAACGAGAAATGTTGAACACCGATGGCTCCACCCTACTCCGGCATTAAATATGTTAAATAGGTTGCCAAGAGATCTAACAGCCATTTATACTCAGGTTATCATAGTGAAGCTTCCGTTTTGTCCCAAGGGAATTCCTCCTTAGGAGGCTCTTAAGCTTTTCAAAGATAACGAACATGTAGCGTGGTTTCCAGAGCATTGGAGATGTGATCACTTTTAATCTTTGAGCAAACTTCCATCATTTTTCCCTTATGCAATAAGGCTCTACTTGTCCTAATGAATGTAATGTGTTTCCCTGATTACCACAATCACTTCATGGACTTAACTATCAAATAACTATCCATTCTTGCCAAGCAGGTCGTATCATCATCTAGAATATTTAAAAAGATAGCTTACAATTATCAAATTATTCTCATATTATGCAAACTACTATATTCATACCTAGCGCATACCTAGTGAGGGGCACTGGGCAATTATATTTAACTATATAATCTCCCGTCATGCTTTGGATATATACTCACTTGTTTGTGTCTTACTTTCTTATGACTCGTCTTCTGCAGTCCAATGACCGCGGAATTTTTTTTTTTTTGACTGTACACAAATGTGTGGATTTCATTTTTGACTGTACACAAATGTGTGTATTTTGTATTCAATCGATGTATTTCTAACCGAGCCTTAACATGTTTTTCCCAAGTATTGTTTTCGACTACTCATTGCAGAGATGCCATACACATAATAATAACCGCGGAATTGTCAACATTTATTTCCTTCTTTAGGGATTTACGAAAGATCTTCCGGCAACCGTTAACAGTCATCCTGCAATGCGGACGAAACACTTCCAAGCCAGACACCCATCTCAAATGACAACAACCCCAAGCTGTGAGAAACCATTCTGCACTGCGGCGCTAGGTTTGAGGTTTTTGGCAGCAGGTTGAGAGAGTACGCTCCAGCAAAGGCTGGAAAATCCTCCAATTATTATTTTGAAAATGTGAGAACCGTATGAATAATAGTGTTTTAGGGGATTACAGTTCCACAATTCACTATTCATATCAAATCAACAATGCTCGATATTCCTGTTCAACAAAACAAGTAGCACATGTCACAATTTAATAAAGAACATTATTATAATATTATTCAGTCGTATTGGAAAAAATATTTGCCTCAGTATGTACACAGAGAACTCTCCATTTTGTCTTAATTATAATAAATTTCAATATGACAAATGCCTATTAAAGTAATATATATCATTCTAGACCCAACACATTCAATTATGATATTTCCTAGATTGAGGAACTGTCTATTTAAAAAAAATAATCTCGAATATTTCTCTGTTTTCAGTGGTGGAGCAGAACTTTTATTTAATAAAATCAAGAAGCACAACGTTTCACTACCAAAAAATGACGTTCCCTGTGAGTATATTTGTATTTTTCTATAATAAAAACTATATCATCGCAAGCTTGAAAAAGAACTTGAACATGGCTTGGATGGAATCGAAAGAAATTTCCAATATACCAAATTTAGTTTAGTTTAATTTTCGTCATATAACACTACAGAATCAAGCAAAGCTTGGAAGTATATGACACGTCAAAAGAATTGAGTATAGTATTAAAAAAAAGTAATTATAAAAAAGAAGAAAATCAGAGCATCCAAAGGAGTTAAAAATAGGCTTGCAAAAAAAATGCTTACAGTTGAAGCTTTCCTCTAAACTATACGGAGATGCATCGATCAATTTAGCTTTTATTGCATACGTAAACCTTTTTGAGCTCTCAATACATTTTATTTCAGTAGGAAGAGAGTTATAAGCTCTTAGTCCGCTATAATGTGGCACTCTCTCCACATCAAATGCAATAAGTCAACCGAATGAGAAAACAAATAAGCTATACTGTTTTTATGTCTTTACCACTGTCCAAGGATCGGGGAATTGTTCATGTTTTCTATTGATATTCTTATCAGTGTCGTCAGTAGTCGGTTAGGCAGATTAGCCGTGGGTGTATCTTGCACCACTACCCTCAAGGTGGTGGTATTTGTGGTCCTCAATAAACTCCGTCACTGACTAGTATGGTCTTGAAGTGAGATACTTTTTCAGTTTCTTGTAGAATGTTGATCGGGAGTTTTTCAAAATGCTTGGGCTATCTGGCAGAATAAAAAAGGAAAATGAGCCTACATAAATTGGTGTGCGTTCGAATTTGTTGAGCCTGTCCTTTGGTAGGCCAATGTTTATCTTTGTTGTTTTATTGTATCCATGTTGACCATTTCTCAAATTTTAGTCTGAATGTTTAGAGTTCTCTATTGAACTTCTGTGAGATTTGCTTTTCTTATCATCAGTCTGTAATCAATTTTTTTCTCAACGCCTTTATTCAAAGACATATTAACTGCATGTATTTTCATATTGCCGATACAGCATTGATAAAACTGTAGACGTTTATTTAGCACTTTGTCTCAAAAAACTGTTCTAGCTGAAAAATTAATAATCCATGCCACATGTAGGCCTAAAAATTGCATCAGGAGAACGAAGTTTCAAAACTATGTTTTTTCTAAACAGATGTTTTTGAGATAATTTCTTTGATGCAGCTGTTTCACATTCGCCATATTGTTATACAGAGTTTGTGAAAATGAAAATATTTTATAATTATCAAAACAATAATACTATTATTATATCTATACTAGTAGTTCTTTGAACAGTAGACCTCACGCAGTATTCTCATCCACAAGTAGGCCTACCTGATTGAAACTATAGACCTTATGGAAATACAGCAATAGACTGGCTTCTCCACACATTTGTGTAATCACTTGTCAGCTGATTTATGATGAAAAATTCTATAGTCTGATTTTTACTCTAATATTGGCTTATGAAGAAAGTTCCTTTTTCCTTTTATAATATCCTTGAAATTCAAAATTTCCAAAAACCTTGTAGATAGGACTACGCGCAATTGAAAAAGGAACATACCTGTCAAATTTCATGAAAATCTATTACCTCGTTTCGCCGTAAGTGTGCAACATATAAACATTTAAACATTCAAACATTTAAACATTAAGAGAAATGCCAAATCGTCGACTTCAATCTTAGACCTCACTTAGCTCGGTCAATAAATAAAAATCGAGCCTCAAATTTTGACATTCAATAACTTTTTTATGTGTGCACCGAATTTGATGATTTTTTTTAGTTGTGTTTGTTATGTTCAGGAGCAGGTCTATGGCCTATCAAATCAAGATCTATAAAATACAGGTCATGACACTATTGTTGTGAGCAGCCATTTTATGGGGTCCTAGTTCACCAATGTTCAAATTTATCAGCTGTTATCATTATGGATTGAACAACATAATGTGTTATTTTGTAATATTGTTCAAAATGAATTGTTTCGACAGATAATTAATAAATTGGATTCCAACTAGGAACTGAATTGTTGATTTTTAGATTCAATTGATCGGGAACTTGAAACTCGTTTTGAAATTGGCCTCGCATATTTCTGTCTTGTCCCAATGCCTTTTGAATCATAATCCTTGATTTACAAGAATAAGAAAAGTTTTTAAAAATAAATAAATGAATAATTAAAACATTTTATTATTGAAATTTCATAATTAAAAAATTGAAAACCTGAATTCACATATTATCTGAACTAGAATATTGTTTTTAAAATGCATAATTTTGTTAGGAGCAAATTGAATTGGATTGGATTTTCAAATGTACCGCCATAAAGACTCCATAAAATGGCTCCTTACAACAATAGTGTCATGACCTGTATTTTATAGACCTTGATCAAATTTATGATCCGACTTCAGGACTCTTTCCTACAGTCTTTCAAAGTTTACATGTAATCCTTATGGGAGAATATTATTTGTGAGCTGGCCACACACAGAAATAAAAATCAGCTGTTATAATCATTGCATCATCCAACAGCTGTCGGTGGATCTGTTTTTCTATTTTCTTTCTACTGATTTACAAAATTTTAATTCTAATAATAAAGCCGCTGTACGAACGACGTCGAAACTTGGGTCGTAGGCCTATAACTCAAATGCTGTGAATTTTGAATATGTAGCCTACAGGAAAATCAGCAGCATGTACCATCCAATTCCCAGCAAGCTGCATTCAACTTTATCTAAAAATACAAACTGCTGCAATACAAACTAAACAAAATACAAACTAACTAAGCACATAAGAAGTCCATATTAAGATATGAATGTAAATACTGATTGTTGGATAATTTTCATAAAAATATAGTGCATCAGATTAAGCTAAGACTAAGAACACCTGACGAGGCACGGCTTGGTGATACAACAAAGTGTTGATCTTATGGAGATTGCCTTATCCTTAGACCAGGTATAGAATAGACATGCTGGGAAGTCTAGCCTCTGAAGCCAACATCTACTGCCATATCTCCATATCATGATGTCAGCATCGGATAAAAAACTTTTCTGTAGATTTTGTTTACATTGTTTTCCATAGCTGATAGTGTCTATTTCAGATGGAAGTAAATTATTATTCATGAAAATGGTAAACTCCCTCTGAAATAGAAATAGAAAACAAAGTAAACAAACTCTGCAGAATAGTTATTTGTGCAACTAGTGTGCAAAGTGACAGTTTGCTGCATCGAAAGAAACGTTTACGCCCGAGCCGTAGGCTCGGGCGGAATGGCTTCTTGAGTGCAGCAGAGGAACTTTGTGCACGTATTTCACATTAAATTTTTCCTACAGTTACCATTGAATATGAAAAGTGGGTAATTATGGGTAAAATGATGGCTGAAATCCATCAAATGTTTGTGTGTGTGATGCTGTTATTAATAACAACCTTAATTCATTTAAAAATTAATAATACAATTAAAGTTGAAAATTCTCAGCCAAAGTTCTCATTTTTATCCATTCAAGAATCAGAAAAAATACAGTTAGAACAAAAAATTCACATTCAAAATACACGCCAATGGCTGATGGCATCAAGATGGCTGAACCAACAAGCGCGCGACCTAGCGGGAAGACCTAAGTTTGTTTCATCCATCCAGCTAAAAACTTCAGAAACAGGATTCAGAAATTTAGACTTTTCCTCAAATTACCAAGAAAAATGCTCAAAGTAAACTGAAAAATATTTATAAAAATAACATAGACAACAGAGAATATTTATTGTAGTATTCTTATGTTTTTTTTATTTATATGGATATTGAACGGTAATCATTTAACCTCAAAATTCGAATTTTATAATGTATATTTGCTACTTTTCTCATTGCTTGCAGTTGAAATAATAATTATCAATAGAAAAGAACTATTATTTATTATTAAATGATGAGAATTGATAAACGATGATTATTTAATTATGATTCAGATGAACATTATTCTTGTTTTGGATTTCTAGATTGGGATTTTATCATAAATGTAGGGTAGCCATTGAAATGATTCTTATCTAAATCTATCCACAGTCATTGTTACCAACTTAATTTTTGTTTTCGTGCACTAATCCTCCATATAACCCACAAACTATTTTGTGTTGCCATGTTCCAAATCTGGAGTGCAGAAAAAAAATTTCCCACACTAGAGCAGAAAAGTGATTCTTTGCGTTCTGTAATCAGTGCAGGAATGGCCACTTTTCAAGGTAACTGTAGGAAAATGTATTTTATCCGATGCTGACGTCACGATATGGCGATATGGCAGTAGATGTTGGCTTCATCGACTTCCAGTACTAATATACAGGGTGATTCTTAATTATGTTAAAATAATTTAATACGTGATAGTAGAGCTAAAAATAAGAAAAAAAAGTTCTTATAAACATATATATCCATAAACGATGATTCATTAGCGAGCTGTAGGCCTACAGGGTGAAAGATTTCGCCCGGAATCCAGTTACTCTGATGAAATACACCGATGCTGAATTGTTTGGGGACTAGTTTTTGAAAAACTTATGCTAGATTCATATGGAAAAATATCTGAAAAATTGCATAAAACATAAAACTAGTCTGGAAGCTGTAGTGTGAGTAGTTTTTGAGAAAAAAGTTGAAATATGCAAAAAATCCAAGTAGAAAAACACAGACTTCTACGTTTGATGCTCAATAACTTTCTTTAATGACCAGTGAACAAATAATTTTTCGGAATAAAAATTGTAGAGAATTTAATTCTGAAAAGAATGATGTAAGCTGTGTGAACTAAATTTGAATAATAGTTGAATGAAATGTATTCTTATGTAGTACATTACACCACAAAAATTTGCTGTTTTATGAAGAGAGAACTAATAACTCATAGGTTGTAGCTGATTGCAAATAAAACATGGATGTAAATAACAGCTGTTCCAAAAACAGCTGATTTATTTTGTTTGAAATAAATAATTTTAAAGATATTATCAGCTGAAAATTATTGAAATTGAAATTGAAATTTATTCATAACACTGACAATTTACAAACAAAAGTAAATGAACTTAACAAATCAGTACAATAATTTTGAAAAAATAAAAACTAAAATACATAATATAATATTATCTTCTAATTCTATTTATATAAATGAAAATAATTAAAAACTAACAAAAACATTATGTAGCGTCAGAGTTATGATTAAGGTACTTCATAAGCTATTAGCTGAGTTGAAGTTACCTACTCTGAAAATTAAACTATTTGACCTTTGCAAGAGACAGAAGCCTCGAAAAAAAATTAACAGAAAATCTTTGTCTATTCAGTGAACATTAGGATTCAGTGGATTCAGTGAACAGGAGTGAACATTACAGAAGTTATTTATAGAAACCAAAAGGTATAATACAATCCTAGGAAAATAAATTAAGAAGAATTTGAGGACATATACATTTTTATATTAATGTATGAACTAAAGTCATAATATATTAATGAAAAAAATAGATAAATAAAAATCCTGAGACAGAAAAATTGTTAGAACCCTAGGAAGCAATAGTAGAAATTCCCAAAAGAATGTAAAAAAATAACTCATGTGAAAAAGAACTCCTCAATCTCATCAAAATCAAAATTAAATAAAAAGTGCTTCAATTTCTTCAAAAATGTTATCAGTGAGCCTGTGGATGTAATATGTAGAGGTAACTTATTAAAGGAATTTGGAGCACTGTAATCGTAAAACCGTTTGAAGGCTTCACATGAAGGGTTTGCAAGAACAACCAAATTTCTGTCTCTCAATCTGTTTGAGAAAACTAAGGCATACCCTGTAATCTGACCACTTCTTAAAAAGAATATTCTCAAGACCCTGAAAATATATAAATGCCTTAAAGGCAATATATCCAAGGCCTGGAAGTAGGGAAATGAATGAGCTCTCCTATGTAATGATGTCATCATTCTAATCAATCTTTTTTGTGCAATAAGTATAGAGTTTAAATTAGTTTTATATGCACCCCCCCCAACAGCTTAGCCCATATTGAAGCTTGCTATTTGCAATAGCGAAATAAACAGATCTCAGAATTTTTCTAGGGCAAATGAATTTCAATAAATAAAACTTACGAAGCATCATATTCATGTGCTTTTTGAGTGATTGGATGTGAACCTTCCAATTGCAGTTCTCATCAAGCTCTAAACCAAGATATTTGATATTTTGCACTTGATCTATCCTTACACAAGATGTACAGAATTCATTATGATTAGATAGGCAGACACCACACTTGAATAGTAAGGGAACCTGCAAGATGGGCTTTGATCTCAAAGAGAAACGAACAAATTTGGTTTTAGTACTCAGAGCCA
Source organism: Nilaparvata lugens (assembly GCF_014356525.2). Lineage (NCBI taxonomy): Eukaryota > Metazoa > Arthropoda > Insecta > Hemiptera > Delphacidae > Nilaparvata > Nilaparvata lugens. The sequence goes on from NC_052509.1 coordinate 33,661,691, forward strand.
ACCTATGCACTGAGAACCAAATTTTTATCCAATCTAAGTCACTTTGCATCTTAGAAGTTGCCGTATCAATTTCTTTTTCACAATATAGCAGAGCCGTATCATCCGCAAAACAAGTAACTGTTCCACTCAGATTACTTGCGCATAATTTATTTATATACACCAGGAATAAAATTGGTCCTAATACCGAGCCCTGGGGTACCCCACATGGGATGGTCAAATAAGAGCTCAGAACATTCTTAACCCGAACACACTGGCTTCTGCCCACCAAGAAACTTTTGAACCAGTTTAAAGCAATGCCTCTTATTCCAGCCTCCCTCAATCTATGCAAAAGAATGTTATGGTCCACAGAGTCAAGAGCTTTAGTTATATCAATGAACAGGCCCAAGACATTTAAGTTTTTGTTTAGCCCATTGAAAATTCCTGAACAGAAAGATAACAATGCATCCTCTGTACATTTCTTCTCAATAAAGCCATATTGGTTCTCACTCAGAAAATTATTTAAATTGAAGAATTTTTGAATTCTTGCTTTAACTATTTTTTCTATAATTTTCGAGAACACAGATAATAGTGAAATAGGCCTATAATTATTCAAATCCATGCAATCACCTTTTTAAATAATGGGATGACTACCGCCCTCTTCAAGCATGCGGGAAATTCACCACTTTCAAAACTTAGATTGATCAAATGAGCTAGCACAGGACTTATGAATTCACTGGAAAGTTTAACGATAAACGCTGATATACCATCAATTCCAGATGCTTTATTTTGATTCAATTGAGAAATTATTCGTTTTACCTCATCTACACAAGTTGGGAAAAAGAAAAAGGAGTTTTGCACAGAAAGTGGAGGAAACATTTTATTAAAATCAGAAGGGTTCATATTGCTAGAGTCATCGATTTGATCGATAAGCTTTTCTACAATTGTGACGAAAAATTTATTAAACTCCTCAGCCACTTCAAGCGGTTGCTGAACAGTCAAATGTGGATTGTCAAATGTCCTAATTGAATCAAGGGCATTTTTCTTATTATTCGCTGTACCCAAAACTTTATTAATTGTATCCCATTGTTTTCGTGGGTTATTTTTATTCATATCAAACAAATTATGGTATATAACAATATATTTACTACTCTCAATGGTGGCTTTATTTACTATTTCGTGAAAAGTTTTTAAAAATATATCAAATTATTTTCAGAAATATTTTAGCTCACTGTTGAACAAAACAACAAACTGTAAGTTAGGCCTACTGTAACTGCGCTGTGTTTTTTGTTTAATCTATTAACCAGTTATTTGTAACCATTTTGTAGCCTACTGAAGCAAGACTTTTGTATCAAGAGAACTTTCCTAACCGAGTATATCCAAGTTCAAGGTTTTTTGCCACTATTCATCAACGTCTGTCTGAAACAGGTTCTTTGATGTCCAAAGGCACATTTATGGAGGCAGACCCCGATCTACTAAGACTGTTGAGTTAGAAGAACAAGCTCTTAATGAAATTTATGAACATCCAGAGAAGAACACGTGAGAATTGTCAGTGCAGTTTAATGTCAATCAATCTATTATTTGGAGGATACTAAAAGAGCAACAATTACATCCATACCACCTCCAGAAAGTTCATACTCTATTGCCACAAGACTGTATTCCCCGTGCTGGTATTTGCCGATGGTTTTTACAAGATTATTTAACAAGTTTTTCTAAAATGATTTGGTGATTTTTTAATTTTTCATGAAATCGTATGTAGCCTTCCTTTATTGAAATTTGAACATTAATTCTGATTAATCTAGAAGGAAAATTGAAATTTGGGCTTCCAGGTGCATGAGATTGATATTTTTAGAATCTATGTGCAAAATTTAGAGTTCTAAATCATTCTCGTTTTTCCGGTATGCAATCCACAAGTTTACATGTTTTGATGCGAACAAACGAACACAAACAGCCCTACTCTCTCTTATTATATAGATTGGTGCTTGCAATATTGTAGCTCTGATTTTCTGATATATTTTGGAAACATGAGAGAAGTCCATGACCAATTTTTGCATGCAAAATTTCCTTGTGCTAGATACAGAGTGCCCTAAAAAACTCGTATTTTCGGTTCATTTCCCAGTTTTCAGCTATTTCCGCCAAATCCAGTCATCGGACAGAAAAATCATCACCCTCTCTTTTTTTAAATTATAAAATTCTGAATGAAATGAAATTATTCAGAGCTTTCTATCTTCAGTACTGAGTTAAAATTTTTCAAAAATTATTAAAATTTCAAGAAAAAAATCAATTCTGATGAATTTTAGTGTTTAATCAGCAATATCCACTGATTTTCACAATAATTCAAATACATAATTCAAAATCCTGATGGGCGTAATCTTGTGCTCTACAGCCCCTACAACCTGAGATCAGGTAGAGCGCTCTATCTCATATAGATTTCCAGGTATACCTACTAACAATTCTCCTTGTATTTTGAAAAATACCTCATTTTTAGCTTCAACCATCATCACCATCTTCATTTTCCTCACATTGAAATTTCGCACAATGATATAAGTTCATAAGATTATGTTCTATGAGGATCACATAGACGCAATTAATTTAGTCCAGAGGCGCACATAAGGATACCTCAAGGATGAAAATTTCAAACTGATCTAAATTTTGATAATGATCGGATCTCCTCGTACTACAGCTCATTCTTCCCTCAACCGGCTCGTCAAGGCGGTTCAAAAGCATGTATCATAAGTCAAATTCATAAGAAAGATGGGCAATTTATTGTTGAGTGTACTTCAACCCTTATTTCCATACACAAAATAATATTGCCAAACTGCAAATGACCATAAATACTAATTTTAGGTACACTATTTTTTGACCGAACGAAGTGAGATCTAAGATTCAAGTCGATGATTTGGCATTTCTCTTAATGTTTAAATGTTTATATGTTGCACACTTACGGCGAAACGCGGTAATAGATTTTCATGAAATTTGACAGGTATGTTCCTTTTTAAATTGCGCGTCAACGTATATACAAGGTTTTTGGAAATTTTGCATTTCAAGGATAATATAAAAGGAAAAAGGAGCCTCCTTCATACGCCAATATTAGAGTAAAAATCAGTCTATAGAATTATTCATCATAAATCAGCTGACAAGTGATTACACAGATGTGTGGAGAAGCCAATCTTTTACTGTATTTGTATAAGGTCTATATTTTCAATCAAAGACATTAATTAAAGATGTATGCATATTTAAGCTGTGTTTACACCAAAGCTATTAACAAAATGGTTATCTTAATCCTTATAGATTCTATTAGATTGAACGGAAGTTGACAAACACATATGTTCATCATGTGTATGATAAGTTATGTTCAATCTAATATAATCTAAAAGGATTGAGTTATTAACATTTTTTTAATAAATTTGGTCTAATCGCAGCTTTAAGGTATTTGGTTTCAATATTTTGTTTTGCAGTCATGGTATTATTATGCGTGCCCATCAGTATCAATATTCTCACATTCGAAAAAACTAATTTAATAGGTGAATAAAAATAAACAAATGAACTAAATAATGCTGGAGAAATTATAATATTTTTGATTCTAAAAAATTAATATTTATTTTCATCAGATAGAAAGATCATCACGGAACTGGATGAATTATATCATATGGAATACAAATTCAAACGTGAACTGAGTTTGTTAACATTTAAAATAGTTGACATCTGGTACTTGTGGATGAGAATACTGCTTGAGGTCTACTGTTCACAAAACTACTAGTATAAAACTAAGCAATCGATCATTTCCAAACTTATCGACTGTCGGCTGACACACAGAATTGCTGATTGAATTTCTTCGATTGCTAAAAATCAGCTGTTGATGAGAATAAATTAATGGATCATAGAACAATAAGTGCCAAGCCACATGAGGCGTTTTCCAGACGAGTGGGCAGGGCAGGAAGCTCTCCGATTGGCTGATTATCAGCTGATTCCCGAATGCCAACTCATTCAGCCAATCGGAGAGCTCCCTGCCCTGCCCACTCGTCTGAAAAATGCCTCATGTAACTTGGCCCTAATTCTGAGTGTCGGATCTAGGATGATAAATGTCGGCTAACAATCGTTGAGTGTGAAAACGACTAATTTTGTTAAGACTGGAGTAACTCAAACTCACGATTACCTAAACTTGCAAAAACCGAGCTTTAGATTGTATTTATTCAATGTGAACTCTGTTTATTTTTCAATAAAAAGTATTGATTGATTGATTCAAATTCATGACAATTGGGTGGCACTGTCACTTCATCTTGAAGATTGAAAATGTATGATTGATCATTGTTCAACACTTATTTTGATTTTAGGGACCATTAAAAAGCTTTTGGTGTGGATAAGAGATAATTTACTTGCTGAGAAACCAGAAATGTTCATCCAAGATGATAGTGTGTGAGTATTTTTGAAATATTCTCCCTCTAATTTGTTATATTCAATATTATTCAAAGTACAGTACATATAATTATATTGCAAATATATGTATTCATATAGTATATACAACAGTGACACCCTGGAGAACTCGCGCAAGAACTGTTGTATTGTAATCTTTGAAACCCGCAACTTTTAATTATACAGAGTTGATTAAAATTATGGAACAGCTAAATATTTATTTTACAGTAGGTTTCATTGGGTATCCTATTTGAAATGAAAAATCACTCTGTCTCTTCAAAATTTTTCCCACATATGAATCCAAATTCATTTTTTCAAATGAAAAGTTGGTCATGTGATACACGATTCCGATACAGAGTTCCAAGAAAAAATGAATGGCAGAAAGCGCACATTGATATTTCAACCCTTATCAGTTGTAATTGCATGCAATGAATTCTTCTGCTGACTAAATGATAAATCAAAACAATTTTTTTTCTTATGTACTTTCAATTTTATTTTTTACTAGCAGGTAACCCGTGCTTTGCAAGGGTCTATTTTAAAACTTGACGTAATGAAATCTAGAAGAATTGAAAATAGGCCTATCAGAATCCTTGGTTGATTAAGAATTTATATGCAACATTTTAAGTAAATCAGTCCAGTAGTTCAGATGTGATGATGCGTCAAACATAATTTTCCTATCCTTCACACGTGTATACGTGTTTAAGGCAGTTTTATTCTATAATAAAGGAAATGAATGAGAATAAAATTTGAAAGGTAAAATTTGAGATATCGATGTGCGGTTTTCACCATACCTTTTCTCTGGAAATCCTGTATCGGAATCATGTATCATATGCCCACCTTTCAATTAAAAAAAAAGAAGTTGGATTCAAAATGGCGGAAAAATTTGGTTGTGACGGAAAACCTGTTTTTATCATTCGAAAAGGATCCCTAATCATACAGTCTATCTTCTAATTTCTTTTTTAAGAGAAATGTTCAGCTGCTTCCATACAACAAATGGAAGCATGCCAAATAATTGAAAACTTGATGTAATCAAATCTTGAAGAATTGAAAATAGGTCTATAACCATCCTCGGTTAAGCAAGAATCTTTTTCAAGTTAATCAGTCCAGTAGTTCAGACGTGATGATGCGTCAAACATAATTTTCTTATACTTTACACGTGTATACGTGCATAATCCAGTTCTTTCATTTATTATTCAATTCAATTTCTTTATTCCAATATAAAGCACTGTACAAATTAAAATAGAATAATCATGGAATAATTATTTCCCCGCATGGACTGCTGATCTGTGCGCGGGGAAAGAGTACCCAATCTATACAGGTAACACTAGTGTAAAAACTACAATCAATTACTTAAGATTAGATAAGAAATAAAATATTAAATCAAGTTTAGCCTATAAAAAATATGTTCGATAGTCAGACTGTATCAACGACGATTCACATAGCACAAATACTCGACTCAGAATACTTCATCTTCTGGTGAGCTATCTGAACTAACGATTTACAACATTAAATAGAAAGTAGAATCTAAAAGCAGAAGATAAATAATAATTATCTATATAATAAAAGAGAGTAGGGTTATGTTTGTTCGCATCAAAACATGTTAAATTGTGGATTGCATACCGGAAAAGTGGTAATTATTTAGATCTCCAAATTTTGCACATAGATTCTAAAAATATCAAAATTGTGCACCTCGAAGCCCAAATTTCAATTTTCTTTCTTGATTTTTCAGAATTAATGTTTAAATTTGATTCATGAAACATCATACGGCATACCTACATTGTTGTAATGTGTTTGTATAAAGGAAGCTCATAGAGAAATTGAGATGCTGGTAACAATGTGTTGCAATATGTGTTTCGATACAGGAAGCTCATGTTTTGATACCAGAGTTTTGATACAAATGCTGGCAGCTTATAGCGATTGTGATAATATTATATTATTGTGAGTTGTTAAGTTTTGAATAACATTTTATTGATTCTCAATCTTTCAAATTCTCAAAAAGCTGTTTTTGTCATTTTTAAATACGATATTGAACACTAAAAATCATCTACCATACAACACTCCGCCGCCGGTACGAGCGGTGAGTTAAATTATGTAAGAGTTTTGATTTTAAATGAAATCAATACAACAATATAGTCAACATACTATATTGTTCCGCTGACAAATTCCTAAATCGGTTAAATATTGACAACTTTTTCTTAACATAAGAGATGTATTTCAAGTATGATGAAGGTTAGGTATGGTACCGTATGTAGCCTACTGAAATCCCTGTATCAGAAACGAAAATTTGTTGAACCCAATTGAAGAGCTATATTATTCAGATTTTTGAACAAACATTTTAAATAAAACGTGTCGGATTATTTTGAGCAAAGTGCTATAAATAATCATTTTCTAGCTATTTTGGGGGCGAATTCAATTGCAGTCCAAAATTTAACAGCATATTTGACACAAAGCAATTGGCACATATCATCCACAAACCTCACTAGATTGTGATTTTGTGTTTCAAGTCCTTCATGCCTCACCTGAGTTTCTTTTATTTATTATAATTACTAGCAGGTAACCTGTGCTTCGCAAGGGTCTATTTTAAAACTTTTCAAACTGAAAACTTGACGTAATAAAATATTCGAAATTTGAAAATAGGCCTATAACCATCTTCGGTTAATGAAGAATCTTTATGCAAAATTTCAAATTGATGCGTCAAACATAATTTTCCTACATAATTTCCCGTACGTAAATGAGCCAGCTCTTTCCATTATTGTAGTATAGATGATGGATAGATAGATGATCTTTGAATGAGAATAACTTTTGAACGGTTTGAGAAATCGGTGTGGTGTCACCAATCATTTTCTCTTGTATTTCTGTATCGAAATACTTGATTTCACACACATGATTTCATGACACAATCTAGTGAGGTTTGTGGATGATATGTGCCAATTGCTTTGTGTCACCTATATGGCGATTCCAGCAGCGCCGCGGCGGCCGCCGGCCGGCCGACCGGCCGAAGATAAAGAGCTGAGGAAAAATGGACAAGGTGTAGAAAGATTCTAAAGTCACCATCAATTCGGCTGTGTTTATCAATCATTTTAAAGCATCAGACATTATTAAAGAAGACAAGTTTTTGTGTGAGGATGGTTCTTATGTGACTGTTCCAAGAAAAAAGTAAAACTATGTGATGGTGCCTTCCCTACAATTTTTCCAAATCAACCTTCTTACAACACAATGAAATCGTGTGTAAAGGTATTGGGCAATATATTTCTGAAAAATTACTGCAACATGTAGAATAATAATCAGTTGCCACAGCAAGCAAAGTCGCGAAAATTGAGAACATTGAATTCTTAGGCTAGAATAAAATAACGATAATTATAAGCTATGTACATGTGAATTGCACTTGAATGCTATGTGCATGAGAATAAATGAAGTCCAGTTACCCTATCAAATAATTACTTCTTTAATAAACCTTAATTAAATTAATTAAACTAAACCTTATTAAAATTCTTAAAAATGATTTTGAACCTATAAGTTATTAGAGAGAGCTGGAACCTAGCTGATGGCAGTAAGTTAGTCCACCAAACATGGCGACCATCTTGTTTGTATGCTCAGGTCCGGTATTTAGGAGGTCCTAGTATAGGCATGGATTATTATTTTTTCAGCTAGAACAGTTTTTTGAAACAAAGTGCTAAATAAACGTCTAAAGTTTCATCAATGCTGTATTGGCAATATGAAGAAGCATGCAGTTAATATGTCTTTGAATAAAGGTGTTGACATATTTACATGAAGAAATTATTCCCTTCCATTTTTATTTAATTAAAATTTCAAAATTATTCGAGCCCTGATAGAATGACTGACTCACTGTACAGTTAGTCGAAAATTTTAATATTGGAATGAGGGGTATTTTGGCAAGCTGAGCAAAAAAATAAGGTCCTATGCACCTTTTCGTTATATCTTCAAATGAAAAATGAGTTTTGTGGGTTGTCAAAACTCCCTCTGAAAGCGAAACTATTAAACTTATTCTATCTTTTAGTAAAATAACAATAATCATCTATCCTCTTCTATAATATTCGTCAGACCAGCTCTTTTCCGATTTCCAGGTCCTAGATATCCGCCAGCTTTACTTGAAATCCATCCTCACATTTATAAAAACAAATTAAACTAATATCTTTACAAACTTACAACATGATAATCCAACCAGACACCGGATAAATTACGGATATAACTTTCCCAGATCAACCTTAACATCACTAAACAGTAACCCCTTTCTACTTGCCGATTTGATTTATCGAAACCTCCCACAAACAATCATAGATGCAGAAGAACTTGGTGCTGCCGCCTACAAAAAGAGAGTAGGTTTTTGGCTCCGCTCAATCGGCCGGGTGGCCGCCGCGGCGCTGCTGGAATCGCCATATAGGTGACACAAAGCAATTGGCACATATCATCCACAAACCTCACTAGATTGTGATTTTGTGTTTCAAGCCCTTCATGCCTCACCTGAGTTTCTTTTATTTATTATAATTACTAGCAGGTAACCCGTGCTTCGCAAGGGTCTATTTTAAAACTTTTCAAACTGAAAACTTGACGTAATAAAATATTCGAAATTTGAAAATAGGCCTATAACCATCTTCGGTTAATGAAGAATCTTTATGCAAAATTTCAAATTGATGCGTCAAACATAATATTCCTACATAATTTCCCGTACGTAAATGAGCCAGCTCTTTCCATTATTGTGATGCTATAAATTATAATGGCATTTCCTGCAATATTATAAATCTATATTTTGTTCTTTATTGTCGTTTCCTTATTCCTCTACTAATTATTGTATCATTTTTAGATTTTCATCACCATTGAAGAATGATAATAAAAATTTCCTCAGTTCAATTTAACTGAAATCGTATTGACTTCTATCTAAATTCGGGCCTTTCTCGTTGATAATTTCTTTTTGGGTACCGTACCTACTGTTCATGTTCTAATCTTCTAATTTCTTTTTGGGTACCGTACCGTACCTACTGTTCATGTTCTAATCTTCAATAGAAACAAAACCTGTAAATGCGCTAGAGATAATACCGTATGTTGAGCTGTAAATATTAATAGCTTACTGAAAATGTAATAATGCTGATTACAAAATATCAGTTTATGAAAAGGTAGGTAGTAGAAAAATGGAACTATAGCAAGCCTACTACATAATTATGAACAATAAAAAGTAAATTCGTATGGCTTTTGTTGGTGGGGAGTCCCTTGCGGGAAGATCCCACCGCCTGAATATATAATTTAAGCCATCAATGGGCCTTACGACTGTCATACTTCAGCCGGGACCGACAGTTTAACGTGCCCATCCGATAACACGGGAGTGATCTGGTTTAAAAACTTTTGGTATTGAGAGGGTTTGAACCCGGGATCTCTATGCTGCTACGCAGGCACTCTATCCACTAGACCACGGATTACTCCATTATGAACAATGACAATCCATGAGACAATACTTAAGATTTTCTTAAAATATCAACTACCATACCTATTAATAATTAATTAACTTGATTGCAAAATTTTACATTAAATAATTATTTGATGAAATCCAAGTTCAATCGTAATGAAAACAACTTCCTTCAAAAAAATAATTTATAATAATACGTTTCGAGAAAATTGAGAACAAAAAAATTGAAACTTCTTCAAGACTCGAACCGAGGATCTTTTGCTTTGAGGGAAGATAGTAACCTGTTATTAACAAAAGTTACCGACTCTCGATGGATGACATAAATATTGTTAATAACAAGGAATTTCCTGTTGAAAACACGAGTTATCAACTTTTTTCAAGAGAATTTTTTTTCGATTCAGTCAAGTTGACAACTTTTTATTAATAACTCATGTTATCAACTCCGGTGTAAACGCAACTCAACATGATGTTATTAACTTTTGTAATTAACATCAGTTGATAACCAAAATGTTAAAAACTTGTGTTATTAACTCCGGTGTAAACGCAGCTTAAGAGATGTTGAAAGATGATGTTTTATTTTATTTTTATCTTGTTCAATGTAAACGTTCAATAAATAAAGTGTTAATTACAAAAGCACATTTACAACATTGGTGTCGAAAGTAGGATTGGATCCTTGAAAAGAATTGTGCTAAAAGTTTGTTACAGTGAGTTTTGTACAAAAGTTTTGTTACAACAAAAAGTTTTGCATGAAAATGCGTGCAAGATGAAAAAATGATAATGGAAGCACTCAACGAGTTGGTAATTCAAAGAAGGTATGCTAGAATATGTATCTAATATGGGACAAAACTTGCAACAGGAAATCGAGAAAAGTTTTAAAACCGTTTGAGATTGTTTATTTTAGTGTTGATGGCGAAAAAAAAAGATGCTAGATGACTTTTAGAAGAATTAGGACCATTGGTTTGCTCTGGACTTTGACAAGCCTTTTAGGTTGGCTATGAGATATATGTATAACATTGTTAGTGTGCCACAAGCTATAGAGATTTACTTACAGGGGAATCTGATCACGTGAAGAGGTTTACAAGATAAAAGTTACAGGTACAGGCGATTGGAGTTAATGCTCTTGAAACCTGGTCTGACTGATTTGAAAATTTTTATAAATTTTAAAACAAGATTTTATGGATTTAAATTACTTTCTGTTGAAGAATGATTCTATTCAAATACATTAATTGAGAATGATCTGACTGATTGTGAAATGATCTTAAATATTAAAAGTTATTCAATGACAATTCCAAGATAAGAAGGGTATATCTATCTCTCGACCTAGAGTATCAGATAAATAGTTGGAAGCAACAGACCGTCGGAAGCAGCATTGTTTGGTGCTTCAAGGAAGTCACACATATGGTGTGTGGTTACAACATGCATTAGGGTATGCATAAGTGAGAAGAACAGGAGCAAGTGAGGATGTCACTAGCTTGAATGGAACTCCTCAGTCCTCAGCATGTAGCTGAGTGGAAGCACAGCTGTCCGGAACTGCAGAAGCATGGCTGTCTGGCAGGGAGGAAGTGTATCAGTCCTGAGGTTTAGCTGAGCAGAGTATTGTTCAATTTAGAGGTTTGAGAAATTGTTGGGGGGATGCGATGGATCCCACAAGGACTTGGTTGAGGATCACATGCTGCTATACCTAATTGTTCAAGATTCATTGGAAATCAGGAGAATCCAAATTATTTGTTATTTGGCCAAGAATTGAATTTGGCAATTGAAAAAATGTTTGCTCAAAGTTAGAAGGAGCAAGGGAAAACCTGTACTGCATTGTGAGGAGGATAATTGTGTACAGGATTAAGAAAACTGAAGAGAAAACCAAACCAAAGGTTGTACACATTAATCGTCTAGCACCTTATCAGGGAAATCTGGATATTGGAGACCAATATCCCTAAGGAAGGGATAGTGATGTAGGCTAGCCCTACGTGGATATCATGTGAGCACGGTTGTCAAGGTGACTGTTTTAGCAACAAACTGTTTACAAGTAAATAACTAGTTGGAGTTTTATGAGAGATGTTAAAAGATGATGTTTTTTTTATTTTCATCTTGTTCAATGTAAACTTTTAATAAATAAAGTGTTAATTACAAAAGCACATCAACATTTACTCATATCTTTTTTTTCAATCTGTATTTTTCTCAATTTAGTTCAATATAATATCAATTTTTCATAATTTAGTTTATCGATTTTAAATTCAGCGAATTACGCCAGGCCCTCACAAACACAGGCTTTTGCCTACATGTGAGTCTCTCATAACGTAAGGGTATATATAAATGTACTGTAACTGTACTGTATTATTTGTAAATTGTGAGAATAAAAATTTGATTTGATTTGATTTGACATTTACAACAATATAATAAGAGAGAGTAGAATTGTATTTGTTCGTTTGTTCGCATCAAAACATGTCATCTTGTGGATTGCATACTGGAAAAACAGGAATGATTTAGATCTCTAAATTTTGCACATAAATTCTAAAAATATCTATCTCGTGCACCTCGAAGCCCAAATTTAAATTTTCCTTCTAGATTTTCCAGAAATTAATGTTCAAATTTCATTATTGGTACATTCAATTTCATTAAAAATAACCAAATCATATGATCAAAATTAAAAAAGGAACATCTGTTCTATTATGGCTTTCTACCTGATACCACTTAGCCTCAATAATATTTTTATTATAAATATAATAATAGTATTGTTTTGATAATAAATAGTTTCATTTTCATAAACTCTGTATAATAATATGGTGAATGTGAAACAGCTGCATCAAAGAAATTATCTCAAAAACATCTGTTTAGAAAAAACATAGTTTTGAAACTTCGTTTTCCTGATGCAATGTATAAGCAGGACCAAAGACCTTAAAGAGGACCAAAGACCCTAAAGATGCATCTTTAAGGTCTTTGGGCAGGACCTCCTAAATACCGGACCTGCGCCTGTGTGGAAATTTAGGTAAAATGGCGCCGATATTTGGTGGGGTCTCAAATCAGCTGACACTGATATGTTGTCATCAGTTTTTAGTATTAAGTTGTAGTTAAGTGAAGTTTGTTTACAAATGTCATGGGCTTTATAATATTTACGAGTTTTATAATTGATCAATTATCATTTTATAATTATTTAATATGCAATAGTAATTCAAATTAGATTTTTTTAGTATTCAAATTGTTTAGTAAGTGTTCAATAAATTCAAGTTGTGAATAGTAAAGTTTTAAGAATTCAAAATGTATAGTGAGTGTTGAGTGTATTCAGTGTTCAAAGTGTTTTAATCAACAATAATTTTATAATAATCAACCGCAGCCTAAATTAATTTTTGTTTATCATCGGTAACTCAACATTTAGCTTTATAACAACATGCTACAATGAGTAGGCCTATGAACAGTTTTAATTGAACATGCCTGGAAATTGTTGTTTCGCTGAGTGTAAATCGAATTATATTATAGAAAAACCCCTTAGTGACAATATTTACCAGGCCCGGCCCCAGGGGTGGGCGGACCGGGCGGCCGCCCAGGGCGGCAGGTTTTGGGGGCGACAAATTTAAAGGAACGGAAAATTTTAAAATACAAATAAATTATAAATTCATAATATCAAATGTGAATGGTAAAATTATATAAGAAGCTTTTCAACCTCGAGCTAATGAAGACTTTTCTAAGATCAACAATGTCCCAGGAACGTGAGTGGTCTAGCGAACATAAAATGGTTCAGTCCCCAGATCTTGAAGAATTGGTGAAGGAATTTCCCCATGCAAATGTCAGACTTTAAATGTCAGAATAACTTTCTCAAAAATTAATATTTTCAGAAAATTTTTGTTTTATTAAATCAAAAATACCATGAAGAATAATTTATCCTTTGAATTTCATGGATTCATCTCGTACCGAATTTGAAATGTTCTGTCCCAAAAATTTAAACTTTAGGCGCTCATGTCTCAGAAAGTTATGATTGAAAAAAAAATGTTTTCCTAAGAAAACTTTTTCATTTTGATAGCTTGATCCTTAAGCGATCCTTGATCGTGTCTTCGCGCGCCTCTCCACTAGGAAATACTGAAATGAAGTGCAACTAACGGGTGATTCTCATAGAGCATAATCTCATGAGCTTATATCATTGTGTGAAATATCACTGTGAGGACAATATAGATGGTGATGATGGTTGAAGCTAAAAATGAGGTGTTTTTCACAATACAATGAGCATTGTTGTCAGGTGTACCTGGAAATCTATATGAGATAGAGCGCTCTACCTAGTCTCAGATTTTAGAGCACAAAATTACGCTCAGAGGGATTTTGAATTTACATCTAGATTGTAATCGGGATATATTGTTGATCAAATACTAAATATGATCAAAATTGATTTTTTTTCTTAAAATATCACTCATATTTGAAAAATCATAACTCAGTACTCATTGGAGATAGAGAGTTCCGAATGATCTCATTTCATTCAGAATTTTATGATCGTAAAAAAGGCAGGAGCAATTTTTTCTGTCCGATCACTGATTTTACCGGAAATAGCTGAAAACTGGAAAATGGACCTAAAATACGAGGTTTTTGGGCCACTCTGTATCAGCACAAGGGAATTTTACATGAAGAATTTGGTTCTGAACCTCTCTAATGTATCCAAATAAAATATTAAAAATCAGAACTACGATATAAATTGCAAGAAAACCCCCATTTTTATGTCTATAATTGACTGGACTCCACTGTTCCCCAATATTTATATTTGTCAAATATTTGTTTAAATAATGCCAATAAATATTGTTAAAAATAATTTTTTAGAGTTTACTGAGACTCTGTGGTGTCGCATCACAGCGGATACACAATAGTAACGCTGGTTACACACTGGGCGGTTTCTGCCGCGGCGGCGAAACTGTCGTCGCCGCCTCGAAAAAAAGTCGAGCTTACACATTCAGCGGAAAAAATACCGCCAAACATCGAGCGGCAAAATTACCGCCACATATGATCAGTAGCCAAAATAATTCTTGTAGTTCTTCATCGCAAATGTGTAGTGACTTCTCTGTTTTATGAGTGTTCAGTTAATTGTATTTTACACATTTTTCAAAAGTATATATTATCAAGTGTTTAACTCAAAATGGAAAGACAACAACTTTTACCAATTTTGTTGTACCGTCAAAGGAAAAGAAGACAGCAGAGAAATAGCCTTGTTTGGATTCATTGAAATGAACGTTTTTATTAACTCGTCAGCGATATACAACATATTACAGTTTTTTCCTTGTCATCCAGAGTTTCAAAATCCCCCCTAATCTCCATACACACTTCCTTCCACGCATTCCTTGTTGCATCTCGATCCTTAAATATGTCGAGGGTTTTGTCCCACAAAACTGGCCTCTGTTACAATTGATATTATTAACAACTCATTGTCTATTAACTTACTTATTTTCTCACACTCGTCAACCACAAGCACTTAAAACAATGAATAAATGTTATAAACAACTTACAAACTTTACAATAAGACACAAATTAAAAGGCTGATTTTCAAAGACCTCTGACTTGGAGCAACTGGGAAAGACGACTGATCAGCGGCGACGGTAGACAACCGCCAAATGTGTTAACGCCCATTTGGTTACGTACGCCACTGCGTAGACAAGAGCGGCAAAAACACCGCTAGCCGCAGTGGCAGTGGACGGCTACACAGCTGCCGCCAACGGCAATATAGCCGCGCGGCCTTTCTGCCGCCCAGTGGGTAAGCTTCCATTCAAGTCCATAGACTACTGCTCGAACGGCGGCAACGGCGAAATTACCGCCCCGGCAGAAACCGCCCAATGTGTAACCGGCGTTAGGCGATCGCTCAAGGAGGGGTGGAACCCGGGATTAACAATTAAAGACGGGATAATTGCGGGGGGGGGCGGCAGTTGCCGATCTCGCCCAGGGCGGCAAAGTCCCTAGGGCCGTGCCTGATATTTACTTTTCCCTACAACTACAGCTGTTCCCTAATAACTACAGCTGCAGACAAAACACGTGACTAAGTTATTAACTTCTGTTGATCACAAAACTAGCAGCCAATAGAAAATGTTACTAACTTATGTTGAAAACTTTTGTTTTAAACTCTGGTTTAAACGCATTATAATTTATCCACATTAGATCAGATGAAGATCATTATTTTAATGATCACACACATGTTTCAATTCAAATTTGAAGACAATTTTTTGCTTTTTATTCCGGCTGTTAAATCATTTATGAATAGTCTCGTTAAATGAAATCATATAGAAGTCAATTATATTGATAACAAGATCTTGTTAATAACAAGGAATTTTCTGTTAGAAACAAGAGTTATTAACTTTTGTCAAGAGAAATTTTTGACGATTCAGTCAAGTTAATAACTTTTTGTGATAACTCGTGTTATTAACTCCGGTGTAAATGCAGCTTTATAATACTCCAACTAGTTATTTACTTGTAAACAGTTTGTTGCTAAAACAGTCACCTTGACAACCGTGCTCACATGATGTCCACCTAGGGCTAGCCCAAGGCGAATAGAGAAAGAGACCTTTCTTTATCCGCCTTGGGGCTAGCCTACATCAAGGGTGGCTACCAGCAGACCCAATTTATTTTTCACCTAATCTACAATTTCACCCAATATTTTGGGATCGTGAAAAAGCACTGAACTCTATACTAACCACTTCATCTAATAGCCTTTATACCCAAACACCAACTCACCCTATACGACCAATTCATCGACCAAACTGTGCTGCACTCTAGTGGCTTAGTTCATGAAGTAACAGACTGAAATCCACCACTTTGAAAATGACATATTTCGGTGACGTCACTGTTATTGTAGATCAACTATAATCAGATTATAATAATAGATTCTATTTATCAGTTTTATCACTATTCTTTTCTTAATAATGGGAAAAGTATTTCAAAATCATAAATAAAGTTGTTTTGAAATAAACTATGGGGGACAGTTCCGTATCTGTGTACTATTGATATTTAAAAATGGAATGATGATAACAATGATGATACAATTTTTCCTTTATCTCAATTAAAAAAATATCAGAAACTTTCAACTTCCAAACATTATCAAACAGAACATTTTAGGTTCTGAACAGATGTGTAATTTGATATTTTGATGTACTATTGATAATTATTTCAGTTTCGATAATATGTAGGCCTACACCAGAGACACTATTATAATATATGATATTCATATATTATTTAAAGACCCCTGGGTTGGAGAACTCGCTCAAGAACTGTTGTATTGTAATCTTTAAAACCAGAACCAAAGACCAGATATGGATGTGTACCCATTGATCTAAATGAAGTTTGAGTAATTTGGATCAGCACACAGGCAGACCAAAGTTTTGACAATTTTAGATGATAAACACAGAGAAAAAAATACACTGCATTTGCTTTGGGGAAGGCACATCTGTTAAAATCTTGTCAACCATTTATGATTATGTGTCAGTGAGTGCTTTCCCCAATACATGGGTGCAATTTCATAAAAGGATGTTTACAATCAGTCACACTGATTTCAATTTATTTTTTAACGTTTTGAGTTTCATAGTTATTCTCATTAACTCTGTACATTTCCATACATAACTGATAGTCTGATTGTATATTTCCTGTTGCTTCCACTGCAAACATAATGATGATAAAACTGCTGTTCGAATTAGAATTAACATTTTCATATTTCACATAGATAGGCTATTATTACCATTATTCATCTAATATGGAAGGGGGGATGCCTGCACTTTATAAACAATGGAATTCGGAAAAGATTGGAAATAAATACAACAATTTTGCCAAATTCCTGTTATTTTTATTAGCAGAAAAATATTATTCACGTGCAAATAACCAACTATCATCATGTAAAATCTTATAAAAATTCTGTTGGCCTAACACTGGAATAGAATAGAATAGAAAAAGCGTTTATTGAATAAATAAGCTACCTTAAGCGAACCTCAAAGAGGCTGCTTGACAAGGTACTATTATACAAAACATGTAAATTCAAATATGATTATACATATATCAGTGAACTTTATTCTTACTTAACAGTTAAATTCACTTATCAGTTTATTACACTGTTAAATTTACTTACAGAATTTACTTAACAGTTAAAATTATCATGATATTAATTAATTAATTGTTGGCTCAGCTCTCAAAAATCTAAAGAGTGTTATAATATAAAGTCAACCTGGACTTACATACAAAAAATGGAACAGAATGAATTACAACAATACAATACATTAATAATAAGTTACATTATGTTAGATCTAAAGTGTAATATATTATTCAACCAAATCTTTAAATTCCTTTTCAACAGGCGCATATTAACAAACTCAGCACAATTATCGGGTAAATCATTGAAAGTTCATGGTACAATGTAGATTAAGGTGTTTCTGGCTAAATTATTCAAAGTAAATGGTACAACATACCTCTAATTCCTTAAATAATATCGATTAACTTTCATAACTAAATATTTTTTGCAGAAGTAATTTTCTAAAATCAAAGTAAACAGAAATATACCTTTTATATTCAAAACCTTGCATCTGTTCAAAAGGTTATCATATGAAATATCTCCCTGAAAATTGCTGACCAAACGTAAAATCTTTCTCAGTACCGAAGATATTCTCCTAAGATAAACATTGCTAGCAAGTCCCCACCCTTGCAATCCAAAGGCTATATATATCATCCTCTTCACTTTATTAGGTATTAAATCTTTAATATAATACATTTTGGCCAATACCTGTTTGAGTCTATTACAAACATTTTTTATATGGATATCCAAACGAAAATGACTGTCAACTGTTACTCCTAAATACTTATAATTTATACAATTCGATATAAACTGACAATCTCTTGTACATATGAAAATATCTTGCTCCTGCAGTTGGAAACATTCACAGCAATGGTGCTTAATTTTGGGTTCCCTAATTCTTTTCATGTAGGATGAGTTTATATGTAGCACCTTGGTTTTGGTTACATTTATATTTAAACAATAATTATTATGAGACCATTCAGCTAGAGTATTGGTATCATGTTGTAACCGGGTTTCGGCCACATCTAACGATTTATGAGAGAAAATCAACAAAATCATCATTTGCAACAATTGCATCATCTGCAAACATAAAAATCTTACAGTGAATCAAATATCTAGGTAAGTCATTTGTGTAAAGTAAAAACAGCAAAGGTCCCAGGACTGATCCTTGAGGCACTTCCACATTTGAAGTCCTCTATTGACTCAAATAGTTCCCAATTTTAACAACAAATTTTCTATTCTCCAGATAACTTTCAAATAACCTGAGTACAGGTCCTCTTATACCAACACTAGATAGCTTTTGTAATAAAATTTTATGATCTATAGTGTCGAATGCTTTTGAAAAATCTATAAGAAGACAAAGGTTATGAACATTATCCTTCAAGTTACCATATATATAATTAGAAAAATTTGACAACAATTCATTTGTATCTAACCCTTTCATAAAACTATATTGAAAATCATTGATGATATTATGCTTATGCAGGAATAAATTCATCCTCTCGGCAATATATTTTTCGATTTTTTTTTTTTTTTCAAAAATTGCTAATATGGCAATTGGCCCAAAATTCTTAGAATTAGAGATTCACCATTTTTATGGATGGGTCGAACAACAGAAGCTTTCATAAGGTCAGGTATACTTTGGATGTGTTAATTTTATTCATAAGCAATTGTAAAAATGAAACCATGTCATCCTTCAAGAACAATATATCTTTTAAGCTTATATTATCAAAACCAGGTGATTTATTTCCATCAATTTTTGCCAGTTCTCTACTCACAAATTGCGCTGATACTAAAGGTAAATAGAAACTACAATAATTGATAGAGAAATCTTCTACATCACCTAACGAAAACTTAAATCCGCAAGAATGAATAATATCTTGAACATTAAAATAGAAACTCTGAGCGAACTCATTTGCTATATCTTGTGTTTTAGTGTTTTTATACGAGACATATGCTTCATAATTATATTTTCTATCGACTTACTCCTAACGGTTCCCAACAGGCCATTAACAAACGCCCATATTTTTCTCATATTACTCCTATGACCTTCGAATCTACGCTTGAAATAGAATTTATGATACAATAAATTTTAAAAAAATAAAGGAGCACTACTGTGTTCAACTTCATATAAGTTAATTAATTTGTGAAGAACTTGTAGATTGCCTGGAACTCTTTAATAGAAACAAGAAATCTAAAGACATTTCAAAAACTATATCGCCTATGTGTGTATATTCATTCCCAACAATTATTTAATAATAATAAAGAATCTTCACAAATATTTGTAAACGTTATCAAGGGGAAAAAGTGGTTAGATTCTCGCTCAAATTTAATTTTATAGGATTTCTAGCAAAACTTGTAATAAATTACAGGAGTTAGTGAGGAGAAATAACAGAACGTTCTAAAAAAACTCTACAATAAAAGAACGTTCTGCCTTTTGTCATCCGTAATAATTCACAAATGGTGATGATATTCAACTCTAGTTCTGTAATGATAGAAAAAAATAGATACGGTATGAATAGATTCTATTTTAAAATTTTTGTGTTGATAAACAGCCTATAAATAGAGACTGATGCGATATGAGATGAGAACTTGCAACTGAGCTTGAATTTGTAGAATCTTTTACAATTTATAGTAGTCTTGAACTACTTTTCTTATTTTATTACAAAAGCATTGGAAATGTTAAGAATTGGAAAATGCACTCATAAATGTAAAATGCATATATATATATATATATATATATATATATATATATATATATATAATATATATATATATATTATATATATATATATATATTTATGCAAATATAGAAACACTTTACAGTTTTATAATATTAATTGAAACAGGAAACACACAACATGGATAGATTAAACACTGGGGCGATTGCTGAGATCGGGATTATCTCTTGCGCTCAGCTAAAAACTGGTTTTTGCAATTTAGAAACTTAAATTATTGTTTGGAAATTTTCGACGAGCTGTGCTGTCTTCTTCAACCATGTAGGGACTCTGGGAGTCCCTAATAAACTGGGAGTCTAAATAACCTAACAATTAATAAATCTGGGAGTCAAACAATAATATTTAAGTTTCTTAGTGTTTTTAATCTATCTATGTCATGTGTTTCCTGTTTTATTACCATAATTTAGTATTTTCATATTGGAATTTATATCTGTAAAATTATGGCCTGAATCTATCAAGTGTTCAGCAAATGCCAACTTTTGTGTATAATTTTTAGATTTTAGTGCTTGGATATGTTCTCGGAACCTGATATGGAAATTTCTACCCTTTTGTCCAATATAGAATTTGTTGCAATCACTACATTCAAGTTCATAGATTCCAGATTTTTTAAACTCATCTTGCTGTACATTTAAATTTGATTTATTTTTTATAAGCTCGAATGCATTATTTGTTGTCCTATAACCTAAAATGAATTTATGTTTTGTAAAGGTTTTTCTTATAGCTTTATTAAATATTGTGTTATATGAAACACAAATATATTCTTTATTTCCTACATTTCCTTGATTATTTTGAGTTCTATTCTGTATTACTTTTTCTTTTTGTTTGTAAATCATTCTATCAATAGTTTTGGTATTATATCCATTTGTTATTGCCATATATTTTATTATTTTCTTCTCTTTTCTGTAATTATCTTTTGACATGGGAATATTTATTAGCCTGTATATCATTGAATTGAAAGTTGAAATTTTTTGTTGCCAAGGATGATTTGAATCTCTAGGAATTATACAATCTGTATGTGTAGGTTTTCTATAAATGCTGAAATCATGTTTGTTATCTTTCATACTAATCGTTAAATCAAGAAAATTTATTTCATGTTCTTAAGCTTCCATCGTAAATTTTATAGAAGGTGATATTGAATGTAAATATAATTAAAAATCTTCATGTGTTTTATCTTCATTATTATACAGACATATTTTATCATCAACATATCTGTGCCAATAAATTATATTTTTCTTCATAGGATTATTAAATAATAATAAATAATAGAGATAAAATAATAAAATTAATCCAATTACACACCAATAACCCCATTTTTGATAGAATCATGCGAATTTAAATCAACAATTTATAGTTTTAGTTCATATAATCATATGAATACACTAACATTTGATCAAAATAAGAATCTTCCAGCAGTATTTATTTATTTACTTCTTATCACTTGAAAATGGCATCAATGTCCGAAACATGTTGTGTTAAGTAATTCAAAAAGGGTACTGAGATTTTTATTCTTCTTTCTATTGCATGAGAAAAGTTTCATGGAAGAGGGCTTCACAAAATGCGTTTCTCCGGTGTGCATCCCGCCTTAGTAAACTCTAAATTGCAGTAAGGGGTTACATTATGGGGAGGTACTTATTATTCATCTGTGAAACCACTGTTTCACAGAAACAGTGTGTTTACACAAAAAATCTGGTGTGGCGCACTCACACAACTTTCCTTGCTGTTATGAAATTTGATCACCTTATGCTAGTGTTCACGCGCATCTCAAGTCTACTATTCAAAGATCTAAGCCAGCTGGTGACAGGACAATAACGCTAGAGACACATGAGGTCTGCTATCTCTTCATAGTGAATGATTTGATAGAATCAACAGTTGCCAAAAGTTTGCAATTGAAGAAACCCTGTTTTTGACAACATTTTCGCTATTTCAGCCACCATCTTGAATTGCATCAGATCGAAACTGTTTGTGTCGGATCCTTATAGTGTAAGGACCTTAAGTTCCAAATTTCAAGTCATTCCGTTAATTGGGAGATGAGATATCGTGTACACAGACGCACATACACTCATACACACACACCACACACACACACACACACACACACACACACACACACACACACACACACACACACACATACAGACCAATACCCAAAAACAACTTTTTTGGACTCAGGGGACCTTGAAATGTATAGAAATTTGGGAATTGGCGTACCTTAATTTTTTCGGAAAGCATTACTTTCCTTACCTATGGTAATAGGGCAAAGAAAGTAAAAAGTTAGTTACAGTAATGCTGTTCAAAGGAAGTCGAGAACATGCTCAACCCCTTTTTTCTCAACTGATTGTGTTTTGTTCAAGACATATTTGAAAAGTGGTAATTAATTTGGTGATTAATATAAATTCTCAAAGATTGCGGAATACCCGTGACCCGTAAAAACTGTGATACCAAGACCATACACAGAGGCATATGAAAAATCATTTGACTCGCTCTTATTTTTGTCAAAATTATAAGTTTGGTAGCTCCAACACAATAATTAAGATTATTTTAATTACAGAGGTACCATACATTATTGTTTCTTGTACCATACAGTATAATAATTATGTACTGTAGTAATATATGATTGTGTAACATAGAATTACTAATAGTTCTGTGAACAGTAGACCTCACGCAGTTTTTCTCATCCACAATCTGATGTCACCTGTTTCTAGTTGATTCAGTTGAATCACAATTCACAGTTGAATCATAATTTACTCTTAAAAACTGTTGTTTGTTCTCTCCAAGATCAAACTCACTTAATAAGTTAATAAAGTCAGTTCACGTTTGAATTTGATCCCATATGATAATTTATCCAGTTTCGTGATAATCTTCCATCTGATAAAAATATTTCTAAACTATTTTAGAATAATTTTTTTTTAATCAAGAATATTATAATTTCTTTGGCATTATTCAATTCATTTAAACATTTTTCATTTCATTTTCAATCACCTATTGAATTTGTTTTTCAAATGTGAGAATATTGGTACTGCATCATGAAAAATATTGAAACCCTACCTTATAGAAATAGACACGGCCATCTGAGGTGTGTTTCAACCTTTTCTTCTATGGTATAGAGCTGATGAATGGCTAGATACAGGTTCCTTCAACAATGCCACAATCAGTGGCGTATCCTGTGGGAGGGGGATATGGGTATGAGTCCTCACTCCCCAAATGGAATTTAATATTTTTTTGTGGTCGGATCAGCCACAAACATTAGCTTGATATTGTATAAGTCGAAAAATATATAAGGGATGAGGGAATAGTACAATGATAATAATAATTATTATGAGCTAAACAGAGAGGTCTAGTGAGTTGGGACACAGAGATAGCAGAAAACTACAGATATCACTTCAAAATTAGTTATCGTTGTTACGGTACTTTTACTATCTATTATTTTGTCATCTTTTACCTCTGTAGCTTATATCGTTCTAGTTGACTATTAGTTTATTTAGTTCCTTGTTTGTGTTTGCAAAATGAGACAGCCGTAGCTGCAGCTCATATCCTTGAACAACAGCAGCTTTTTCCAGGGCTCCCTCAAAATTCCCCAGTTATGATCACCGGGCGTAGTTTTCACCTGCACAGGGGAACATATACTACCTATATTTGGAAAAACTGTTTCATGTTTGAAGAGGTAAGAAGAAATGCTAAAAATGTAGAGAAAATAAATTGCAAATCTGAAATAGACTACTAAAAAATTGATGAATTTTGTAAGTTGATTTTGCAAATGCACAATTAAATTTGTTGAATATTCAGACTTGGATACTACACGAAATTCACTCTAAATACTCTTGATTATTATCAATTAGAGCACTAGTATAAGTGTAACATTCAATTGCATTGCAATTGACTCTCCTTTGCCAAGTACTTTATCTAGCTCCATCCACATACTGCATGCTGTAACTGGTAGAGTTTGAGGCGGCGCTATCTCCACTACATCACTTCTTAATAGATCTACAGAAGTGGTCTGACAAGTCGATCCCTTGTTTTTCGGTGCGTGAACGGGCAGACATTGAAGGAAGCTAACTGCAAATGTCTGACTGCTATATTCCTAATAAAAAATTAAGACTAGCTTAGCTAGGATGGTTGACTCAAATAGCTGGAAACTATTTGACTAATGTCATTGCTATGCATATAGTTAGTTGACCGAGCGAAGTGAGTGATTTATGAATTAATATTATGAATTATCTCATCCAATCAGTGTTATTATACCTTTCAGATTTATCATTAAATTTTCAATATTTACAATTATATGTTTTTGTATCAGTAATTTGAATAAATAAATCAGTAGCTTCAATTATTTGTCGTGAACGACTACATAACAGGATATTCTCTCAAATGAAAAACTGAGTAGCTAACAACTTATTAATATTTTTTATTATTTCCTAGAAATGAGATGACACAAAAACAAAATTTCAAGAAAATTTTATTTGAAATGAGGTAAATAACAAATTATGTTCTCAGACCAATCACAAATAAAGGCCCGCCGCAAAGTAGACCCACGCTAATCAACGAAAAGCAACACACGCCTTGGGATGTTTTTAAACCATTGCTAAGCTTCTCCAGACATGTGTGTAATACATGCAATGAATAATCCACTTGTCAGCTGATTGATTATGAATAATTCTATGGTAATGGCCTACAAAACATGCCACGGTGTGGGCTGCTTTTAGTGGATTAGCGTGGGCCTACTTTGCGGGGGGCCAAAGTCAGGGAAGAATATACATTTCATGCTAGAATAAGTTACTGTGATATTGAAAATATTGAGAGTTCGATATGATATTGTTCCTGTTTCATTTTTCAGGCTATTGAACTGCGTGAACTAGATAACTTGATCTGAAATAGACTTTGATTTTGACGAATTTTAATATAGTGAGAGAGTAACTTCTTTTCAAGAGGAATCTACCTCACAATAGCTTTATCAGCGTCTTTGCAACCATTGCAATGAGAAACCCTATATACTCGACTACTTGTATACAATATTATCTATCATATAAAAAAAATCAATTCCATTGAAAAATATTCTATAAGAACAAGAATACAATCTGTAGTAAGTGTTAACCGAATGGACATGCTGATTAGTAATTTTTGAATTGGTTAGGTATTTGTTCTACAGATGGATGAACAATAAATGATATATGAACGAAGAGCTGTGCGGATGCCCTGCAGTTTTTCTGAAATAGAAAATAACAAATAAATTAACTATGATTTATAGGTTTTAAACCAATTCCAGACAACAGTATTTTACTGGCAGAAAGTACACTGTAGCTTCAGCAATGTTGAAATAGGATAATGCAATGGAGTTTTAAAATGAGGTTATTTATATAATTCCACCTAATAAAATAGAATAAATTCGTAGCAATCGGTCCAATTGCCATGTTCTGGCACAGTTTATTTATCACAAGAAGTACCATCACTTGTGAAAATGATCAACCGCAAAACTGTTCCTATCTCCAATTAATTTATACAACACATTTCAATGATCCAATTTCCATGACCAGCTTGGCTACGAGTCCCTTCCAAGTAGTTGTTGTTTGCACCTAACCTATCACTCCTTTTAACAAAACTGTTGTGGCCCAGTTGACTATCAATATTCTGTAGCCTCCATAAACAATTCTCAAATTTATCATAAGAGTCAAAATCATGAGTGCTCATTGCAGACTGGATTGAATAAGGTAGCTTACTTATAAGAATCTCAACCAAGTTGTTATTTTCTAATGGAGTATCCAGTAATCCATTCAGGTATTTTAAGTGTGCTGCGAATCCAGTCATACTTAAACCCTGGTTCTTATCATACCGGCAAGTGAGAATGTGTGACAGCAATGTTCTCTGCTTCGCTGGTGACCAGAATGTAGAAAGAAATTTTTGTATAAACTCATTCAATGAATGGAATTCGGACACTCTGCTCCGAAAATAAATTAGTGGTCCCCCAAGCTTACTGACAGTTGAATTTTCCAAGCAAGCCAAGGAATATTAGCCATTGAGTTGACAAGTTCTATCTGTTCTATAAATGAGCGTGCTTGTAAACCAGATGGCGAATTATGAAATATTGGTAGACTTGACATAAGTTGGTTTATGTTTACACTACTACTGCCTGAATTATAAGTTACCATACTATTTTTTATTCGGTTACATTCCACCTGTGTTTCAGCTAGTTGCTTTTTTAACTCAAGAATAGCATCAGAGTCGTTGCACTCGGTATTAATTTGAGAAAGGTCTACCTTCAATTGATTTATCTGAGAGGTATGCTTTGTTTGTAGCTTTTCAACCTTATCCAACCTAACATCAGACTTTGTGAATTTTTCTCCCATCCTGTTCTCCAACTCTGCACATTTATTATTAGTTTCCTTCTGTTGTTTCAGAACTTTATTATTGGTTTCTACTTTCGCGCTGTTTATCTGGTCTAGCGTGAATGTAGTGATCTCAGTAGCTTTAGTTGTAATCTCACCTTGTAGATTCTCAATGTTTTCCAACAATTGTTTTTGTAAATCTTCCTTTCTCACCATCACCTGTCCATTCAATGTCAATGACAACTGATTCATCTCTTGTTTTAATATGAAATTTCACTTTTAAATTCAGCTTTAATTCCAGATTTCTGTTGTTTGAACTCCAAACTAATACTGCTCATCTTATCTTTCTTTATCTGCAAAATTTGTGTTATCATTTCGGCTTTCAAATCTGCATTTTGTTGTTTCATGGCATCTAGGAGAATATTGTAAGAGCCGGGTATTGCAAGGACATCGTTGATATGCGGCGAGTTGATCTTATCCTCTTTACGGGCGCGGGCATCTGCTCCGGTGTGGCCTTCCTCGATTTCGGCGACGGTTTCGGTGTGGACTTCCTCGATGTTGGCGACGGTCCCGGCTGGGGATGACAGTCTTGAATCGAGTAGGAGTCGGCTCTCTCCAAAATGTGTTGATGACAGGCTCTCTCCAGCCCCCAGATTGAAGTCGATGGAGGTAGTGCTGAGGACCGGGCGTGGAAGATGTTCTGGTGAATATGTCTCGTCCTCCGACGTGACCGCAGTGGTGTGATGTTCATCGGCCATGTTAGTTGTTTCAAAATCAGTGAATAAGTGAAGATATAAAAGGTCGATGATCTTGTAGTGAATTGTTGAAAAACGAAATGGTGGGGTGTCATGCAAAATGTACGTTTGGATTATACTTGCAGGTTAGTTGGGAAATAATAATTATAATCAATAACCACAGCATGAAACTAGAAAATTATCCGCGACAATTATTGGTAGGTTATTTGCGGCCAACTTATGCACATTGTGTGCTAAACAAACAAATAACATAAATAATAAACGTACATTAACAATATAAATTTTTGCTTCAAGTTTAATAAAGCTTGAATAGTGCTAATTCGGGTATGTTCATTTATAATTGAACAAGAACAACCTATGAAAACCTTTTTGAAAAATCTGCTCATTAAAGGATGACAGTAAAATAAAAATCAGGAGTAATCTTGGGCTATACACTACATGCATAAAACTTGTTCAACCTTGGTTATAACTTATTTAAAATAACACAAGTAAGCAATGTAAGCAGTAGGCTTAAAGTTTGCTGGATATACACCCATTTTCTGAATTAAAAATATATTAATTACTGCCTCCAGATTTCAGATCCTCCTGTAAAGAATAATAAATAATGTAGGCTTGAAGTTCGCTGAATACAGACTAATTCCTGGAAATAAAAATTAATTTCTGTCTCAAGATTGTAGTTCCTCCTGTAAAGAATAATATTTTCAAGTAATGTAGGCTCCACTGTCTTCCTTGAGTCCCTGTTCGGGTGCCACGTGTGGTGGTTATACCTGTCTCCTGTCGGTGACGGCACTTATCCAAGGGTTAACTCCTGTTTTGGGAAGTACCCTTGTCACACGAAATAGGAAAAAATGTCTAGAGTATACTAGATTATTTTCCTGACAATTAATCAAAGGATTAATTGTACTATATTTCCTCAGGATCAAGTAACTCGATGATGGGTTACTATTGACCTCTGAAATGAAAATGATATTAGAAAATAAATAAGCTATAAGCAAGGTCGAACACAGGGTCACTAAGGAACAACATGTGATGACAAGTTGCATTTATTTAAATTTACTAAATCATATAAGAATATTGTTTGTTCAATAATTAATAAATGAAGTTGATAATGAAGGGTTAAGCCCATAAACAATATAATTTGAATTTTAAAGAGTTCTTTCAAGTTTATAAATTTATTAAGGATGAGCATGTAGTGCTTTCACCCAAGGGTTGCCCGACTCAAGTTTGGACAGTGTAACGTCAGAATTCTTACAAACGATATACCAGTTTGTCTATGGAAAATTGAGACGAAGATGTTTTGAATGGGCCCATAATATATGCGCACTCACTCATGAAGATTTGTTCACTACATGGCTGGCATCTTTCGTCAGGCTGCATGGCATCATATTAGGCTTCATTATTTGACTCACGATTTTAATAATTGATAACTCCTTTTTAACTGAGACTTGGCAATCAAATTGAATTCTAATGTTACGGGAATTCTACATTAATTGAATTCAGCACTCTTACATAAATTTAACAATGAAACATTTAAAACGACAAAAAATAACAAATAGGAGTTAGAAATGACTCTCCAATGGAATGCTCAGTTAATCTCTCTCTTTCTTCCTTCTTCTCCGAAATTAAGAAGCTAGGTTTGGGGAAGAAAAGGTCACATGACCAGTTAATGACCAATCACTGGTCAGAAAAACAAATCTACCAATAGGATGGCTACAAATGAAGAAATGTGCACAGGTGTGCCATATAGAATAAATAAATAATTTTACAAATAAAAACTAGAAAACAAGCAAAACAAATATAGGGGATTAATGAGCAGATTTTTCAGCAGGTCAGAGTGTACAATAAACAATATAATAAAATTGAAAATCGAAGCAAGCAGTCAACAACCAGAAACAGACATGCCGGTTATCAGCTGGCTGATAAGGTAGCCGGCTCAGTTTGCATCGAGAAACTAACCCTTATTGTAAACAAACATTCATTATGCTGTTATAGGTTATTCGAAAACCATTTACAACTGTTTGTGAATCTGGATCTCAATAGATGATTAAATAATAGATTTTGTTGTTATTTCAACAGCCAATAAAGGTGGGTAGTGTAATTTTTAGCTTATTATTATAGAAAGTTGCTTATCAAAGCTGTTTGGCGAATCTCACCGCGACAACAGTTATAAGCTTAAAGCTTACAGGTTATGTTTATGGTACTTGAACCATACAACGTACGGTACATCTACATTCTACAAAAAACAAAAAGGGATTGCAATCTGCAACAGCAGTGACGTCACCGAAATTTATCATTTTCAAAAAGGTGGATTTCAGTCTGTTACTCCATGAACTAAGCCACTAGAGTGCAGCACAGTTTGGTCGATAAATTGGTCATATAAAGGCTATTAGATGAAGGTATAAAGGCTATTAGATGAGGTGTCGGTTGGGTGAAGTGGTTTCACGTCTTTTTCATGATTCCGAAATATTGGGTGAAAAATAAATTGGGTCTGTTGGTTGACCCCCTACATCAATATAGATATCCTGAAAAGGGACGAAGGAGTGAGTCAATTTTGTTGTCCAACGAACTGTTCCTGTAAAAAGGTTCAAAGAATACGTGTTCAAAATTTGAACCTGATTGATCAATTCTTTCTAAAATTATTGTAGAAAATACAAACAGATGGACAACGACTTTGGCCTTCAGGGAGTCAAATGTGAGAACCCGCTGACGCTCGTTCAATTATATACAGTACAATATTCAAGATCCGTAATGGAATAAATCCCATTTATTAGATTATACTACTATAATAATCCCATGCTCATTTCCACATCCATTCCTTCTTATACAAAAAAGAAAATCTATATATTATATTCGATTCACAGCTTCATTGTAACAGAAATCCTCAATAATAGAATAGAATGATTGCCTTTATTTCTCCTAGAGAGCGAGGGCAGTCGGTCCTCTCTTAAACTCAACCATCTATTACATAACTGATATAATAAAGTACAATAAATAGTATAATTAAAAACAATAATAATCCAAGCCAGATTAAGAAAACAAACATTATCTATTCATTAAAATAATTAAAAAAGTTGACTTGAAAATGATACTTAACAATGCTGAATAAAATAATTTTGTGATACTTCATCACTGTAGTATGAAAAGAAAAACTAAGATATACAATAGCTTTATGGTTCCAAAGAGTTATAACTTATTCCTCCAATTAATTGAAACTTTTCATTTTTTGAAGGAGACCAGGCATATTAGTACTTGTGAACGACTCTGACTGGGAGCTATTGGTGAGTACTTTTGCTTTTGAAAATAATTTCTTAGTTGAAGCTTGAATTTGCGGTGCTCCTCTTTTGTTCGAGATTTTTCTTCTCTAGATCACTACTTTCTACCCACTGTTGCCTAAAGATAAAACATACCATGGCTATGGTTTGTTAGGAAACACAGTGTTTAATTTAATAAAAAAGAAGAAGTCAAGTTTTTCTGATATCATTATATTTTTTCCTTGAACCCATCCTGTGGCCTTCAAAGGAATTAAAAAACAAAGCATTACAGTATAAATTTCATTACAAGATTTTCCAATATTTGTCACAGATACTTTTTGCACAACAAGATGTGAGCTTTGAATAGACTTAAACAAATAATTATTCTTATTATTTAAATAACAAATTAGATTGATCTCACCAAACCCCTGTAATGCAGGCTTCCTTCAGCACAAGTATTAAATAAATCAATCTCCGGCCAAATATGAATTCCTTATCCCTTATCCGCCTTTAAGAGGCTCAATTTACTTATTATCATTATTTATTTATTATAATTAGATTGAACTTCATTTTAGCACTCTTAACACTCGAAACCATTTAGCATCAAGACAAGTCGAGAAGAGACGAGCTGCGTCCTTTTTCCTAACCCCCCACCTTTTTCTTTTGGCGCGAACGGCTGCCCACTTGATAACTATTTATTCTATCTCCAACTTTCTCTTTTATTACTATTATTTATAGTCAAAAAATATATAACAATAAAAAAAATATCAACAGAGAAAATATAATCAATAAAAAAGTATTTATAAACAAAAGGAGATACAAAATATATACAGAGCAAATGCTGTATTTTATTCTTGGCAGTAAAATTTGAATTTATACTGTTCTCTCGGTATGATTTATTATAGCTATTCATATTTATTTGAAGAGTAATATTTTGTAATATTACAAACTTCAATAAAATATAACCCTCTCCAACTACATTATATTGGATACTTGTAATAGAGTTACAGTAATTTAGTCAGGATTCATTTTCATGGGAGCCATATATGTATAATTCCTCCTCTTTCACGAAAATATAGTGAACAAAAAAGACTCATAAAGTTCAGAGTAATTCGAAAAAATAATTTTAATTCTAATTTCAAGTAAAAAAAAACTTCTACAAAACCAGAAAATCTGTAGATGTTTAATTGTGGAAATCTTACTGTGAAAGGCAAAACTTTTTTAAATAAGAAATTTTTGTTGCAGGGACAACTAGAATATAAACTTCAAAATAATGATAACGTTATGTTTATTTCAACTCTTCATGGTGGATGAATGACTTTTATAATAATACAATAATTTGACTGTGATTAATAATTCTATTTATTATTCATCATTTCGATAGAGAAATAAAAGGGAAACTTCCCAATCCTATTGTATTATTTATTTTCCACATTCCTTCTTACTGTATGTACATTTACAGTTTTGTTTACAGAAACGTTTCCATACCTTCAAATATCCATACATTCCATTTTACTCTTTCAAAATTGAAAATGATCAATATCTTTTCATATTCTAAGTATAATACTTTTTCCAGTTTGTTTAAGAGTACCCATCGTATACATAAAGTGAAATAAAAAACGACTCTCAATCGTCATCATTGGTATCAATCAATTAATTTTTTTGAATATTCATGCTTGTACATTGATAAATGAATTAACAAGATATTTACAACACCAGTATTTATTTTATTAAAACTAGGTATTCAATTATAAATTGAAGAAAAATATATGAAGATAATACACAATGGAGGAATAACGTAAGTTTGATAATTGGAGTACCTCTGGCTACGAATGAATTTTGTCCGCTGATACACCTTCGGAGCTCGGAAAACTGTTCATTGAAGACTGAACGTTGGTGCAAATCGGAAGTGGAACGGCCGTAATTAGCAGCTTGCCAGTGATGATGGAATTGAAATAGCCGTTTGGAATCAGCCTAAATATAAGCACAAATAAGCAAAGTATGCGTCAACAGTCCTTCCAACATAAACAAAAATACACCTATATTGACGTTAATATTCTATTTTTCCCTTGTATAAGATTTATTGGAGTAATAAGAAAAGTTTGATTGCATTAACTTGTCCATGCTGCTTATTCAGAGTGTCCCACCAAGGTTGTAACAGCTGTTGACCATAGATTCTACTCGACATTTCTGACAAAAACTGTTCAGTAAACTTTTTTCCTATCGACCTTAGTTTCTAGATATATCGATTTTTCGATATTTTCAGAATATGCCTACTTTTGTCAGAGAGAAATCAGGTGATTTCACCCTAGGAACACCACTTGATGTTTGCTGTTTGTGAATTTCCTCATTTTGAAGGTGTTCATTCCAGATATAAGCAGTTTTGAACACTTTATGATGGAACTTACCTTTTCGAATTTATACTCATTCGAAAGCTTATGAAATGGAGAAGTTTTTGAAATATTGAAACCACTATAATCGCCCGGAGAAAACCCGAGAAAAAACTGTTTGAAATTTCACTTTGAATTTGAAGAATAGCATTTTTTCAAGTCTAAGCCCTAATAAAAAACTACAAAATATCTTACAACAAATAAAACTACATTAATCTTTTTTGAAATGTTTCTCTCTTTCCAAAAATACCCTTGAAATTGAAATTCGACCAGTAGTTATCGAGTTATTGAGTATTTAATGACCAGAAGTAGGCATATTCTGAAAATATCGAAAAATCGATATATCTCGAAAACTGTGAAGGTCGATAGGAAAAACGTTTACTGAACAGTTTTTGTCAGAAATGTCGAGTAGAATCTATGGTTAACAGTTGTTACAACCTTGGTGAGACATCCTGTATATATATAGAGCATCATCCAAGAGGGTTGTAGCGATGCGACGGAAACTGGATAATATATGTTTACATTAGGATTTTTTTTAGGTTTTCTTGTTAGGCATTAATAATAATTCCTGTCTAGTCAATGAGTGTCTAGGACAACTGACTTCAATATTTTTCGAATAATTTTTATTTATGTTTTATGGTGTATTATTAATATACTAGGCCTATCGTTCTAAGCTATAATAATGTGAGTTCTGATCCACAATACCTATAGCATTTCCCTTCTATATTTACGTAGTAATTTGTACATGAATGTCACGGGAATAAAACTCGAAGTGATGTTACTCCATGCACAGAAGTCCCATAAATAATTCATGGCTCTCATCTCCTATAAGATACCTATCTCCTGATTTAGCTGGAGGCTTGCAGAAATGCTATCGCTGTAGAAACGTGTTTTTGTGCAAGTATGGCTGGTCTCCTTTTCACCTCCACACGAGCATTTTAACTCTTCTGCCATTGGAGAAAACACAGTTTAGTCGAGCAGCCAATAGGAGAACGACGTTCTCACCTGTAATTACCTGCAATCAGGTCCACATGCGATGCATCTCATATCCCAACCTATCATTACGATCTCGTAAACCCGGCGCAAATCGCCTCGAAAATTGCCGCTCTCTCGAAAATGGCGGTTGATAATCGTCTTGATCGGGGACTTTTATGGCGGTGTCCAGTGATTAACGGGGTCTGGCTGCGATTCGAAATTTTCCGCGACCCGATTGCTTGGGTATATAAAAGAGCTCGCTATGATTGCGCAGTTTGGCTTTCATGCACCTGCGTTTGCTATTTTTAATGTTAACGGCAAAATATTTTAATGTTTCAAATCAAATAATTTTATTGCTAAACATTTTGAATGCAACTGTTCAAGTACAGTACCAAGAATATAACTTAGTAGCAGAACCAGTTAAGGGTTAATAATAAGCTAGATGGAAGTTGATTGAGTATGAGATTGATCAAGTTGATTGGGCACTTATGGATAGCTATAAAGTAAATATTATTATTTGAGTGAAGTCTACAGAAGTATTCGGTGAGAAACTATCACCGATATAGTTTATAGGACATACTCTACAGAGTACAGAGAGTATGTTTCTTTATAAATCCTGCAGAAAATTCAAGTTGAGATTCCTTATTGGAGTTGAGAGGATAATTATGATGTAGATAGAAACATAATTTCTACCTGTATAATAAAATAATTATAATACTTGTATGAAACTGATCGTCATTGTTCAGTTCTTGTTCAAGTTCAGTGTCTAGAATAGGCCTATAAAATGTTGAGTGGTCCAAAATGCTACTACCTATCATAAAGCTTTGGTTTTATAACATCATGAGTGACCTTTAGGGCAACTCTTTATATTCATGATCATCTAAGATCAACGCCAGGTATTTTATATATTGTCCAACTGCTGTCGCTCGTAGGTTATTTCATTTTTCTCGTTTTTCTCGAGTAACGTGAAATGCAATTTTTCTATCAATATATTTTCATGCAGAGATGCAGTGTGTCACAAAGCCTATTCCATAAAATTTCTAGATTCACTCAAATAACTGATCATTTGTTGATATTCCTGAAGTAATATTAAGTTTATACCTGAAATATTATGAAAGTCACACCGTATATTAAAATTTATTCTAACACAGAACATTCTTATATTACATATTTGAAGCACCTTTATCAAATCGTTTACTTTATAATCCATAATATTCATATTCTCCTTGGAATGAACTGTTCTGGAAACATTTTTTTTCTTAGAAAACTAAAATCCAGGTTTTGTATTAAAATAGTCAGACTTTAGTCATGACCCATTCGGGTCTAAGTAGGCTCTAGATATTATTAAACAAGCGTTAGCAAGTTCTCACCTTTGACTCACTCAAGGCCAAAGTCGTCAGGGCCGCCCCGTGGTTAATAGGCGCCCGGGCGAGATTTTGATTTGCGCCCCCCCCCAAATATAGCGCTGGGAGGTAGTATTTAAAAGTAAAGCTACATTGCTCTTCCAGGAGGAGAACTTCCATTATGGGCTGCATCCTCTCCTTGATAATCATGCTATAGATTTTGTAAGCAGTGTTTAGCAAGCTGATTTCTCTATAGTTGTCAGAGGAACTTCTTAGTCCAGTTAACACAGACATAAAAAAGGAGGTGCGCTTGCAATTTATATTGTACTTATGATTTTTAAATATATTTTTTGGATACATGAGAGAAGACCGGAACAAATAGTCCAGAACCTCGTATTTTCAGCTAATTTTCCAGTTTTCAGCTTTTTCTGCCAAATCCAGTAATCTGACGGAAAAATTAGCTCCAGCCATTGCTTTAGATTATAAAATGAGATCATTCGCAACTATGTATCTCCAATAAGTACTGAGTCATGATTTTTTAAAAAATGAGTGAAATTCAAAGAAAAAATCAACCTGTATCCTGATCTTAGATTTTAGAGCGCAAAAATACGCCCAGAGAGACTTTGAATTATACATTTAACTAATTGGTAAAAATCGGAAGATATTGTTGATAAAAAATTAAAACTCATCAGAATTAATTTTGTCTTTAAATTTACTCATTTTTGAAAAATCATAACTCAGTACTTATTGGAGATGGATATAGATAGTTGTGAATGATCTCATTTTATTCAGAATTTTATAATCTAAAACAAAGGCTGGAGCAAATTTTCACAACCGATTACTGGATTTGGCAGAAAAAGCTGAAAACTGGAAAATGAACTGAAAATACGAGGCTTTTGTGCCACTCTGTATCTAGCACAAGAAAATTTTGCATGAAGAAACTGGTTCTGGACTTTTCTCATGTATCCAAATAATATTATATTGAAAATCTGGTGAGGCGCGCACTCACACAACTTTCCTTGCCGTTATGAAAATTGATCACTTTACGCTAGTGTTCTCGCGCATCCCAAGTCTACTATTCAAATACATGAGACAGCTGGTGATAGGACAATAACGCTGGAGACACACGAGGTCTGCTACTTCGTAGTGAATGATTTAATAGAACCAACAGTTGCCAACAGTTTGCAATTTAATAATCACATTTTCTCGAATTTCAAGCTTATTTTCAATTTTAGGTGAACATGTTACTGGACATTAATTGTAGAGATTTTCATGCTCAATCTTTTCCACTCGAAAAAGAGTTTAAATTGTATATGAAGGCTGATAATTGAGAATCTAGAATCAATAGATGGGGCGCAGCTCCTGAAATTTTTACAGATATAGGACTTGTTGCAGTTGATAGAGCTTATCAATGACTATTTCAGGTATGAATTTGATCAAAATCGTTGGAGCCGTTTTCGAGGAAATTGCGAAAACCCCTGTTTTTGACAACATTTCCGCCATTTTAGCCGCCATCTTGGATTGCATTTGATCGAAATTGTTTGTGTCGGATCCTTATAGTGTAAGGACCTTACGTTCCAAATTTCAAGTCATTCCTCTGGGAGATGAGATATCGTGTACACAGACGCACATACACACACACACACACACACACACACACACACACACACACACACACACTATCACGTACACCCTGAGCAGCTTCAGAGGTGGGTGATTGATACCCAGGTGTTGCTCCTGGATGACTTCGCTCAGTCGTAAATGTGGGCGGGGAAAGGAGGCAAGTCGAAGTTCCTCTTCCTTCTTCTTTGTGCCTCAGCTGGCGTGAACAGCACCTCCTGGTGCTTCTGATGGCGTGAAGGTTGCTCTCTTCTCTGATGACACCACTTTGATGTAATTTTGTATCGGCCTTACGGCCTCGGTTCCGCTCCAGTGGAGTAGGAAAAGGAAGGACAGAAAGGATAGGGACGGCAGACACGGTCCGCTGTGCCCTGGGGAGAAGGAAGAATAGGGACGGCAGACAACGGTCCGCTGTGCCCTGGGGAGAAGGAAGAATAGGACGGCAGACAACGGTCCGCTGTGCCCTGGGGAGAAGGAAGAATAGGGACGGCAGACACGGTCCGCTGTGCCCTGAGGGGATGGAAAGAATAGGGACGGCAGACAACGGTCCGCTGTGCCCTGGGGAGAAGAAGAATAGGGACGGCAGACAACGGTCCGCTGTGCCCTGGGGAAATGGGAGGACAGGGACGGCAGACAACGGTCCGCTGTGCCTGGGGAGATGGGAGGACAGGGACGGCAGACAACGGTCCGCTGTGCCCTGGGAGAATGGAAGGTCAGGGACGGCAGACACGGTCCGCTGTGCCCTGGGGAAATGAGAGGACAGGGACGGCAGACAACGGTCCGCTGTGCCCTAGGGAGATGGGAGGTCAGGGACGGCAGACAACGGTCCGCTGTGCCCTGGGGAAATGGGAGGACAGGGACGGCAGACAACGGTCCGCTGTGCCCTAGGGAGATGGAGGTCAGGGACGGCAGACAACGGTCCGCTGTGCCCTGGGGAAATGGAGGACAGGGACGGCAGACAACGGTCCGCTGTGCCCTAGGAGATGGGAGGTCAGGGACGGCAGACAACGGTCCGCTGTGCCCTGGGGGAATGGAAGGTCAGGGACGGCAGACAACGGTCCGCTGTGCCCTGGGGAAATGGGAGGATAGGGACGGCAGACAACGGTCCGCTGTGCCCTAGGGTGATGGGAGGTCAGGGACGGCAGACAACGGTCCGCTGTGCCCTGGGGAAATGGGAGGACAGGACGGCAGACAACGGTCCGCTGTGCCCTAGGGTGATGGGAGGTCAGGGACGGCAGACAACGGTCCGCTGTGCCCTAGGTAGATGGGAGGACAGGGACGGCAGACAACGGTCCGCTGTGCCCTGGGGAAATGGGAGGACAGGGACGTCAGACAACGGTCCGCTGTGCCCTAGGGTGATGGGAGGTCAGGGACGGCAGACAACGGTCCGCTGTGCCCTAGGTAGATGGGAGGACAGGACGGCAGACAACGGTCCGCTGTGCCCTAAGGAGATGGGAGGTTAGGGACGTACGGCAGCCAAGGGGCCGCTGTACCAGGGCAGGAGGTCGGGGACGTACGGCAGCCAACGGGCCGCTGTACCAGGAGCAGGAAGGTTTGTGAGCGGAATGCTGTGGTCTGGGGCTCGTCCGGCCTTTAAATACTCCCCAAAAGTGGAGGGGATGGAGTTGAGCCGCCGCCAGAGGCGGTGGAAATCGTCTTGATGCGCGGAAGATGGTGCGCCATCGGTACCTCCCTTATCTCCGCGGTCGGCTAGCGTTGCTGATAGCCGAGCGTCTTTCTTCAATATTATTAATTATTTAACAATATTTTCTGTCACAATTTTACTTTGTGACACCCCACTCCTACTTGGGGGGGGGGGGGGTTCGGAGCCCTCTATGGCACCACCTTAAAAGGCGTGAGCCATCTAGGCATCACCTTAAGAGGTGTACACCTCCCAGGCATCACCTTTAGAGGTGTATGCCACTCACTATGAGCATCATCTACACCCGGTCTATGGGCACATATTTACGCTGTCCATCCGGTAATTGGATTTTTATACGTGGCTTGCCAGCCCGTTTGCGCTTACCAGGTGTCGAGACTCGTTTGCAGAACACTGGATCCTTCCTCCTTGCGGGACCTGGTATGGGTTCCTGGGACAGTGGGACTACTTCATTGATAGTCGCACACTTCATTGGCTCTCCTACGTCCATATCCATTGAGGGTGGCACGGACTCCTCCACATCCATGACAGTAGGGGGTGGTGTTGTCTCGTTCACATCCATGACCGTGGGGGGTGATATTAACTTTTCCACATCACTCTTGGAGTTACCACTTGTGTTGGTGGCTGGGGCATGAATTGTGGCCCGCCGTTCAGAGTCATTCATCTCATTCCTGTGATACATCACTATGTTGCCCGAAGATGCTTGTTCTGGAATATATGACAATTCCGCCCTGGCATCAATCAAAGCATTGGGTTCGACTCTGTTGAAACCAAACTGCGTGAATATCCTTTTGTCGCGATCCTTGTTGTCCTGAGATTCGGATTGTACAGCTGATATTGTTGGGACTGCTGTTGTCTTAGTCCCCAACAAGAGAGATCGCAACATTATTAGCGGACTTGGAGGATTCAGTCGGGGAG
Source organism: Nilaparvata lugens (assembly GCF_014356525.2). Lineage (NCBI taxonomy): Eukaryota > Metazoa > Arthropoda > Insecta > Hemiptera > Delphacidae > Nilaparvata > Nilaparvata lugens. Next base: position 33,701,477 of record NC_052509.1, read on the forward strand.
GATCCCACTCTACCTCTCTCGTGAATGTGTGAATATTCACCCTGTTTTCGCGCATAAATTCCATGCCTAATAGCAACTCTTGTCCAAGTCCATCCAGTATAGACGCCACTAGTGGAACTGTGATTTGTCCTATAGTGACATTAGTTGTCAGCTTCCCATTTAATGGGGTAGATCGTCCATCAGCTAATATTGCGTGGTGATGAGTTGGTACCTTCCTTATCATCCCTATTTTTTGGAGAACTTCATAACCTCATTACTCATATAATTAGCTTCAGCGCCACTATCTAGCAATGCCCGACACTTTTTACCTCCGATTGTCACAGTAATGAATAGTCTGTTGTCCCTTGATGACTCTTCAATCACAGGAATCCTGTGTGCCATTCGCATCACTGCTGTCTTGTTCGGAGTTTTATTCTCCTTCTGCACATCACAGACATATATCAGTGCTCTATTTCCGCTCCTTTTACATGGTGGAATATCGGGACAGTGTGATCTCCAGTGCCCCGGTCTCTTGTATTGCCCACACATGGGTTCAGACTCACTAAGAGATGGTCTGTTACTAGTAGGGGTTATAACTGTCTCAACCTTGAGCCTTGTAATCTTTTTCGTGTCCTCAATCATGTGAACTCTCGAATTCTGTCTATTCTGTTTCTCCTCTGCTTTTATTTGTTCATACTCCCTCGCGAATTTTTCCAATTCGTTGATACTATGAACATCTGATTGCCGAATATACAATTTGTACCGTGGGAGGAGATTCTTATACACTCTCTGTAATTTATTCTCGTCTGTAAAACCTCCTCGACGCCTCATGAGTGTCAGTACATCTTCGAGAAATTCGTCAAATGATTCACCTTCCCTTTGCTTCCTTGCCTGAATTAGATTCTCGAGGTCCTCCTCATAGGTAAGTGGGTAGTAGCGTGATCTGAAATCTGTCACAAAATTGTCCCATGATTTCCACTGGTCACGACGATTACGCATCCATAGAGTAGCTTTACCAACTAGTAATTCAGGAAGGGCAACTAGTAGTTGGTTGCCAGTAAGCCCATAGGCTTGTTGTAGCTCATCTAGCCTTTCTAGAAAGCTGGGAGCATCTGATTGGCCATCAAAAGACAGTCTCCAGCTTCTTACTTTGTCACATACCGCCCCTGGGTCCATGAGGGGGTTTGTGTGAATGTTGGTTCCAACTTTAGCATGAGTACCTGTTGCTGAGTGTGCAGATTCCTCACTGCTTCTGCTCATTATTCCGGGTCTTGGGCTGGGATAACGTACAGCCATCTTCTTATGTTGTTCTACTAACAACTTTCTCAACTCAGCAAGTGTTCCAGATGACACTATGCCCCAATCTTGTAGAAGATTGAACGCTTCTTCCTTTTTCAATTTATAGATCCAGGAAACTCTGGGGTCGGCTATCAACTCTGGGTTTACGTCCTCAACTGACTGATCCTCTGTCAGCTCCTGATGTCGAGCATCTGAATCAGACTCTCCCTGTTCACTCATGATTCTTACTTCGTTGCCTCGTGCCCCAAGTGCGGGCGCCAATCTATCACGTACACCCTGAGCAGCTTCAGAGGTGGGTGATTGATACCCAGGTGTTGCTCCTGGATGACTTCGCTCAGTCGTAATGTGGGCGGGGAAAGGAGGCAAGTCGAAGTTCCTCTTCCTTCTTCTTTGTGCCTCAGCTGGCGTGAACAGCACCTCCTGGTGCTTCTGATGGCGTGAAGGTTGCTCTCTTCTCTGATGACACCACTTTGATGTAATTTTGTATCGGCCTTACGGCCTCGGTTCCGCTCCAGTGGAGTAGGAAAAGGAAGGACAGAAAGGATAGGGACGGCAGACAACGGTCCGCTGTGCCCTGGGGAGAAGGAAGAATAGGGACGGCAGACAACGGTCCGCTGTGCCCTGGGGAGAAGGAAGAATAGGGACGGCAGACAACGGTCCGCTGTGCCCTGGGGAGAAGGAAGAATAGGGACGGCAGACAACGGTCCGCTGTGCCCTGAGGGGATGGAAAGAATAGGGACGGCAGACAACGGTCTGCTGTGCCCTGGGGAGAAGGAAGAATAGGGACGGCAGACAACGGTCCGCTGTGCCCTGGGGAAATGGGAGGACAGGGACGGCAGACAACGGTCCGCTGTGCCCTGGGGAGATGGGAGGACAGGGACGGCAGACAACGGTCCGCTGTGCCCTGGGAGAATGGAAGGTCAGGGACGGCAAACAACGGTCCGCTGTGCCCTGGGGAAATGAGAGGACAGGGACGGCAGACAACGGTCCGCTGTGCCCTAGGGAGATGGAGGTCAGGGACGGCAGACAACGGTCCGCTGTGCCCTGGGGAAATGGGAGGACAGGGACGGCAGACAACGGTCCGCTGTGCCCTAGGAGATGGGAGGTCAGGGACGGCAGACAACGGTCCGCTGTGCCCTGGGGAAATGGGAGGACAGGGATGGCAGACACGGTCCGCTGTGCCCTAGGGAAATGGGAGGTCAGGGACGGCAGACAACGGTCCGCTGTGCCCTGGGGGAATGGAAGGTCAGAATTTTATAATCTAAAACAAAGGCTGGAGCAAATTTTCACAACCGATTACTGGATTTGGCAGAAAAAGCTGAAAACTGGAAAATGAACTGAAAATACGAGGCTTTTGTGCCACTCTGTATCTAGCACAAGAAAATTTTGCATGAAGAAACTGGTTCTGGACTTTTCTCATGTATCCAAATAATATTATATTGAAAATCTGGTGAGGCGCGCACTCACACAACTTTCCTTGCCGTTATGAAAATTGATCACTTTACGCTAGTGTTCTCGCGCATCCCAAGTCTACTATTCAAATACATGAGACAGCTGGTGATAGGACAATAACGCTGGAGACACACGAGGTCTGCTACTTCGTAGTGAATGATTTAATAGAACCAACAGTTGCCAACAGTTTGCAATTTAATAATCACATTTTCTCGAATTTCAAGCTTATTTTCAATTTTAGGTGAACATGTTACTGGACATTAATTGTAGAGATTTTCATGCTCAATCTTTTCCACTCGAAAAAGAGTTTAAATTGTATATGAAGGCTGATAATTGAGAATCTAGAATCAATAGATGGGGCGCAGCTCCTGAAATTTTTACAGATATAGGACTTGTTGCAGTTGATAGAGCTTATCAATGACTATTTCAGGTATGAATTTGATCAAAATCGTTGGAGCCGTTTTCGAGGAAATTGCGAAAACCCCTGTTTTTGACAACATTTCCGCCATTTTAGCCGCCATCTTGGATTGCATTTGATCGAAATTGTTTGTGTCGGATCCTTATAGTGTAAGGACCTTACGTTCCAAATTTCAAGTCATTCCTCTGGGAGATGAGATATCGTGTACACAGACGCACATACACTCATATACACACACACACACACACACACACACACACACACACACACACACACACACACACACACACACACACACACACACACACACAGACCAATACCCAAAAACCACTTTTTCGGACTCAGGGGACCTTGAAACGTATAGAAATTTTGAAATTGGGGTACCTTAATTTTTTCGGAAAGCAATACTTTCCTTTCCTATGGTAATAGGGCAAGGAAAGTAAAAAATCAGAAGTTTTATCACCCAGCATTGGACAATGAAGCGACCAATGACGACTTGCAGGTTGCAGGGGCAGTGGGCGCGCACAGGCTCACTCAATGACTGGAAAAATATACACCTATGCTATGTGTAGAGTGACTGTATTTACCAAAATTTTTATTGTTTATGCCAAAATTAACACCACACATATAAGTAATGAGTTATACATAGAAATGGATTGATAGAATGGAATGTCATTCGTAATTTTCCAGGATATAAAAATAACATTGAAATATCATAAGAAAAAAAATTGTTATGATTTAACATCAGCTGAGGCTATTTGGAGCTATCACACAGACAGTCCTAAATGCGCTGACCATGATTTCAGCTGGTTAATATAGGTCTACAACATACCGGTAATTTACAACTTTTACATCAACAAACTGATACGGGTTGAGATATCAATGTACGGTTTTCACCATTCATTTGACCTCTGTATCGAAATCATGTATCACACGACCACCTTCTCATCAATTTGGACACGACGAAAAATGAATTTGGATTCATATGAGGGACAAAGATGTTGAAGCGACAGAGTAATTTTCAAGAGTAATCAATTTTTAATTTCAAACAGGATCCCCAATGAAACGTACTGTCAAATTATTCTTGTAAAAGAAATATTTAGCTGTTTCCATAATTTTCACTCTCTATAATTATTGAAAGTTGCGCGGATTTAAAAAATTACAATACAAAAGTTCATGAGCGAGTTCTCCAACCCAGGGGGCTACTAGTTATTATCATTATTATAGTTGATTTTCATTGTTTGGATTACATAGCACTGATATACGGTCCTTTTGAAGTACAATGTTTTGGACAACAAAAATTCAGTTCTCCATCACTGCTGCAGTCCTAGGTTTGAATCCCATTCAGTCTGACATTTATCATTCCTCACTTCTTTGCCTACCGCATACAAGCCAAGAGCACCGTGAATATTTCAAAATATTGACAACAGATCAGAATATTTTTAATCTGTTAATTTATTTTTGACCGAACGAAATGAGGTCTAAGATTCAAGTCGACGGTTTGGCATTTCTCTTTATGTTTATATGTTTATATTTATGTTTTTATGTTCCGCATTTACAGCGAAACGCAGCAATAGATTTTCATGAAATTTGACAGGTTCCTTTTTGTTCCTTTTTGAATTTCGTATACATAAGGTTTTTTAATATTTTGCATTTTAAGGATAATACAAAAGGAAAAGAAATTTCCTTCAAACACCAATATTACCGTAAAAATCAGAATATAGAATTATTCATCATAAATCAGCTGTCTAGTCGACTATAATACTACCCGTTCAAAAACATTGAAAATGTTATGGACTATAATACTATCCGTTTAAAAACATCGAACATCTTGAAAATGTATCTTTCCATCAACGTTAGTAGACAGTTTTGTCTACTAACTTTGTCTTTCCATACGCTGAGGCCATGATTCTAGTTTGGAGTTTGGAGTTATTGATAGAAAACTTGATATGGTATTTTTATATTTTTCTTTTTTAATCTGATGATTAAAATTGCAACAAATATTATTGAAAAGAAAATGATTTCTAAAATCATGAAAAGTGAGAAATGAATTTTGTAGGAAATCAGCATTATGGTAGTTTATTTTGTTAATTTCAACACACCGATTTTTCGCCAACACAGAATGTTCTCTGATGGGTTGATTGGATTGGCGTATCGACGGCAGCCAGACCTGATAACAGCGCTCACACTCACATTCCTGGACGACACGTCACGGTACGATAGGACAGAAAGCTCTATGTTTATTTAGGATTTTTTCTAGACATTTTAAATTGATAATTAATTATTTATTCATTTTTGAGAAAACATAATAACAGGTCAATGTAACTTACTGAGCGCGAGGTCTACTGTTCACAGAACTACTAGTCTATTTTGTTGGGGCGAATGTGGTTAGATAGATGATTCGAACAGCGAATTCTCCTGGTAGGCGGAAGAAAAAAATGATAGGTGGTCAGGAGACAGCTGAGCGCACACAGACCGTCCTACTCTCATAACAGTTGGCTGGCGCCCTCGCGATCATCTAAATTATTGCGCATAACCGTTTGCACACACTGTTGGTTTTATTATGTATTTATTGTGTGCGGTGTTAAAGACCGCTGATCTTTCTTTTTCAAAGGCCAAAGAAACTTTTACCGCCGCCGTAAGAGGCGTGGCTATCCCCCATAAAACATATAAAATATAAAACATGACCAACATCCTCTTAATTGGAATTGTATACACATTTTCTGTTCTCCATCCGGCTCCGAACAAAAAGTTACAGGTAGATGCTTCGAACAGCAACATTACAGTTGTTATTAATAATTATTTTTCAAACGCTATCTTTGACAAAATCTCAATTCATCCGACAAGATACACAGCATGTATGGTCATTTAAAAATGCTAATTTACTTGGCGTAATCTTGCTGATAATAATAAATTTACTGTCATCTAATTCAGTGGTTTTGAATTCGTGTTGAGAAAGTTTAACATTTTCCCAGCTACATGTTGCATGAAGGCAGTACCTATATTAACTGACAACAGTCGTTTCTACTGTTTCAACTTAATTTTCTTGATTCAATTTATTGTATTTTTTTCAAATAGAGAATAATTCACAATGCTGTGAATAAGGGCGGTGTATGAGCGGAAAGATAGTTTGGCATGAATAAAATTTATATTTAAACCCCAATTCTCATCTATTAATTCCATTTCTTATCATGAAAATCATTTTGTAATCGATCTGCACTGCTTCACACATTTCAATTCAATGAAAATATTAAAAAAAAAATGTTCGGCTTTTCATTCAAATTGATTACTGTAATTTCATCGAATCAAATCTTAATAATCATACTAAGTTTTAGGGAAAATCATATTTCCTTCTTCTAATGTTGGGCAAAATAATATAATATATCTCATGTCGGTAATAGAATGCGACTATATAGGTACTTACTTTTTACTTTAATAACTTTTTTAAAATATATGGAACATTTCGCTTCAATCCATAAAACAAGGAAGTAAAATCAAAATTTGAATAGAATGCGACTATATAGGTACTTACTTTTTACTTTAATAACTTTTTTAAAATATATGTAACATTTCGCTTCAATCCATAAAACAAGGAAGTAAAATCAAAATTTGATGACTGTCTCTTATTGGGAAGAGCTAAAAACCTTTGATTTTGATTTGAGGTAGCCTAATAAAAGATTGAAGTAGCAAGTATTGAAACTATGTGATCTTATCTTATAAAAATTACATTTTTAATATTTCGTTTACAATGGCTAATAATAATTTTATGGATTAATTATGTACAGTAGCCTATATTTTGAAATTAATATTCTAGTTTTCTCTTCAAGTTTTTGATACTCCAGTGAATATGCCAACTTCATGGACTGAAATTCAAGTAAAATCAGTAAGTAGCTAGTGATAGTGGTAGAAAGCATAGCTAAGTGCATGAAAATAAAATATGAATTGATTTGAGCTTGAAATGTTGTAATGTAGGGCTATGTAATGGATCAATAATTGTAAAATTAAAATTGTACATTTTCCTTTTTCAAATTATTACTGCTTTTTAGTAGCCTAGTTATTCAACTAGCTTTTCAGTACAAAGCTACTTTGGCAGGGTGCCCAAGCCCAAGGACGCACACCGCCCTTGAATATCCCTAAATATTGCAAATATGGTCGTCGTCAGTCGTTATACTAGTAGTTCTGTGAACAGTAGACCTCGCGCTCAGTAAGTTACATTGACCTGTTATTATGTTTTCTCAAAAATGAATAAATAATTTATCAATTTAAAATGTCTAGAAAAAATCCTGAATAAACATAGAGCTTTCTGTCCTATCGTACCGTGACGTGTCGTCCCGGAATGTGAGTGTGAGCGCTGTTATCAGGTCTGGCTGCCGTCAATACGCCAATCCAATCAACCCATTAGAGAACATTCTGTGTTGGCGAAAAATCGGTGTGTTGAAATTAACAAAATAAACTACCATAATGCTGATTTCCTACAAAATTCATTTCTCACTTTTCATGATTTTAGAAATCATTTTCTTTTCAATAATATTTATTGCAATTTTAATTATCAGATTAAAAAAGAAAAAATATGTTTTCTATCATCCAAATTCCAAACTAGAATCATGGCTTCAGTTTATGGAAAGACAAAGTTAGTAGACAACTTTCTATGATGGAAAGATACATTTTCAAGATGTTCTATGTTTTTGAACGGGTATATTATAGTCCACTATAAATAGCTGATTTATGATGAATAATTCTTAAGTCTGATTTGTACGGTAATATTGGCGTTCAAGAAGGAGAGTCCTTTTCCTTTTGTATTATCCTTGAAGTGCAAAATTCCAAAAAACCGTATGTATACGTCCACTCGAAATTCAAAAAGAAACATACCTGTCAAATTTCATGAAAATCTATTGCTGCGTTCCGCTGTAAATGTGGAACATAAAATAATACAGTATAAACAAAGATATAAAAATAAAGAGAAATGCAAAACCGTCGACTTGAATCTTAGACCTCACTTAGCTCGGTCAATTATACAATGCTGGAATGCTGACCTTTTTTTAGAACACCCCCCTCAAGAATAATGGTTGTTTTTGAACCCCCCACTACCCCCCAGAAACTTCAGTTGCCCTCCTGTGGTTAGAAACTTTCTGTCTGATAACCCTTTAATCTTTACTTTAGAGAAAATGGGACTAAATATCATGTCTAATCCATGCAAATGTATACGATAGTAGCTAATTATCAAAGATTTATTCTGTGAACAGCACATCACTCTTGAATAGTTCAAGAGTGAACTTATCAACCTTCAAATCTGTAAGTAGGTTTTTGAAAGATTGTTACTATGTTACTCTCAAATCCTCTAGTCTATAATATTCCTGCTCTTGAACTGAGTAACTCGTGATTCATCAGTCAAATGTTCTACAGTTTCTGGAAAAAATTACTTGGCTATTCTATTTCTTTTTCAATTGCAAAAGATTCAACGATGCATTCTTTAATTCAATCTCTGGTGCTTTTGGTCACAATATTTTGCGTATAGTCGCGGTGCTGCATTCAAGTTAAAAATTCTTGTAATTCAGTAGCTCGAAACTACTAGGTACACTACAAAATCATTGTGCATGGAATAATTTCAAGTGAGGTGAGTACATAATGATTATATAGGTACATAATTTAAAAAATTGCTGAGAGTTTGAATTGGAGGAACTGTTATAAGCTTGCCATTCTGTTTAAAATGTTTTTTTAAGAGTTTGAATTGGAGGAACTGACTTTAACTAATATAAGCTTACGATTCTGTTTAAAAATGTTTTGAAGACTGCACACAGCGATTTATTCGTGAATGTCTAGTTGATAAAAGCTGAATTCACACATATCAGTACTGTATCATCAGTGTACATGTCCGGTAGGCTACTAACAGTCAAGACATTATTCCAATAAAGCTGCCATATCTCAATTAATATTCTTTCAATCTTAATATTCGTTCGAATATGAGGTGTCAATCGATTTGAACTCTTGTAAATTTTTGTAGATCAATGGTTATTTGGTTATTCAAGAAATAGAATTACAATCGACGGCCATTTTTTCATGAATTCAAATTTTTTCGTAGCTCTGCTTAGGCTAGTTGTTATAAACGATTGTACAAAATTTCACTCCTGTATGTTCGACCATTAAGGGCCGGTTTCCGCGAGCTCGGCTTGCCGAAACGGGGCATAGTAGGAAGTCCTGGTCGTAGTCGTATTCATATCATTCACGTTCAAATTGAATTTCGAAAAACTAGAAAATTGAACACAGAATAAAATAAAGAGAAAATGGTGTACAGTTTCAGCTATTTTGAATTATTTGGGAATTTTTAATTTCGTCAAGGAAAAACTTTTTACTTTCCTTGCCCTATTACCATAGTAGGTAGGTACCTTCCGAAAAAAATTAAGGTACCCCAATTTCTAAATTTCTATACGTTTCAAGGTCCCCTGAGTCCACAAAATTGTTTTTTTTTGGTATTGGTCTGTGTGTGTGTGTGTGTGTGTGTGTGTGTGTGTGTGTGTGTGTGTGGTGTGTGTGTGTGTGCGTGCGTGCGTCCGTGCGTGTGTGTGTGTGTGTTGTGTGTGTGTGTGTGTGTCTGTGTACACGATATCTCATCTCCTAATTAACGGAATGACTTGAAATTTGGAACTTAAGGTCCTTCCCCTATGAGGATCCGACACGAACAATTTCGAACAAATCCAATTCAAGATGGCGGCTAAAATGGCGAAAATGTTGTCAAAAACAGGGTTTTTCACGATTTTCTCGAAAACGGCTCCAACGATCTTGATTAAAGTTATACCCAAAATAGTCATCGATAAGCTCTATCAACTGCCACAAGTCCCATATCTGTAAAAATTTCAGGAGCTCCGCCCCATCTATGCAAAGTTTGATTCTAGATTCTCAATTATCAGGCTTCAGATACAATTTAAACGAAAAATTTCGAGTGGAAAAGATTGGGCATGAGAATCTCTACAATTAATGTTCAGTAACATTTTCACGTAAAATTAAAAATAAGCTCGAAATTCGAGAAAATGTGATTATCCTATTGCATACTGTTGGCAACTGTTGATTCTATTAAATGATTCACTATGAAGAGATAGCAGACCTCGTGTGTCTCCAGCGTTATTACCCTGTCACCAGCTGGGTCAAATCTTTGAATAGTAGACTTGAGATGCGCGGGAATTCTAGCGTCAGGTGATCAATTTTCCTAACGGCAAGGAAAGTTGTGTGAGTGCGCCACACCAAATTTTTCAATTTATTATAGAAATGAAAAAGTAAAGATTGTTATAAAAACTGCGACTACGCCCTGTTTCGGAAAGCCAATTTTCCGACTCCAGCTGTTTAAAGTCTAGAACTTAGCTAATTCCCGAGCTTGGAAACTGGCCCTAAGTAATTTAGGAAATAGTATATTTCGCACCTAGGGTCGAAAATGTACGTTTTCCGGCTCGAGATCGCGGTTTTCAAGTTCGAGACGAAGTCGAGAACTTGAAGCGTTCGAGAGCCGGAAAAACATTTTTGCCCGTGTTGCCAACGCTATTTTTCACCACACCAAAAAAAAACTTCCCAATATAAGAAATTGAAAAATAAATAAAATTCAAATAGCCTATTTTGATAGTTTGAATCTTGGTTATGACAACTTTTACTGTCAATTAATTTCAATATTACTAATTAATAATCTACAATAGTGACCATATTTTTATACTATTAATATTTCGAATAATTGTTTGAATTTTTATAGCTCGCGCTTTGTGCCCGGTGCAATATCTCATGGATAGATGGATGAATAGAATTTTCATTACTAGTTTGAAATAATGTGATGAAAAAATTAATATAATTGCATATTTCACAGTTTTGTCTCAAAATATATCTAAAAAATTGATTGAAATCTAAATTACGGTAACTAATATAAAAAATAGCTAATAAAAGTTGAAATTCATCGACAAAAAAATGTCATTGACCTAGTTTCGAACCTAGATCATGTTTGTTATTCACTGACCTTTGAGTTCTGATGTATTACGCCTTTACGCTCTCGGCCATTGCGTATTGTTGAACGTAGGGGCCTGATTGATAACACTTATGTAGGCTACTATAATATAGTATATAGCGGCAAATTTGAAGCCGGTTTGCCAGCATTTTCACAACAAAATATTGCTCTGAAAATTGTTAAATCATAGAGAAAACATTCGAAGATTCAATCTTGAGTGGGCCTAATGTTTTCTCTATATGGTATAATATTGAAGAAAAATTATCTAAAAGTTTTAATAATGAATTACGGAAAAATTACTAGGAATTTTTCAGTCAAGGCTGAGTTTCACCAGTAGGCTTACCTTAAACTTCAGATCTGTGCTGTATTTTCTTATTATTATTGTTGATTGTATTGCATTAAGAAGTGGAATTCGATAATAAAAAAGAAACAATTATTACTCCAGCTCACTTTTAAATATTGATACAATTATTGTACTTTGATTTCAAATTCAATTCTTCACTTTTAAATACTTGCGATACGTAGCCTACCTTTCTGACAATGGAGAATGCAGCCAACATTATATTGTTGAGGCTATGGAGATATCATCTTATTCTATTGTTTGATATCAAAAACACAATAATAAATATTAAATTATGAAACAGTAATTTATAAAATATATTATAGACATAATACCGCGATTCACGATACATAATTATATAGATTATTACAGTCGTTATGAGATTATCTCTCTATGATTTTTGTGAGATAGGACACGATCAGCTGTTATTCAAGGTCATTTTACAGCCCTAGGGCCGTAAAGTTTTACCGGCCTGGTCGGAAAACAATCACTTTCGGCATCCATATGACGCACGTAAACCAGCTGTGAAAAAAATGACGGCTGTATGAGTAACTCTAAGGAGTTTCGCATTGTTTGAAAATGATATTTAGATAGCCTATGTTTCGTACCCAGGAGCAATGCCCTGGAATATTAGTAGGGAGCTCGGAAACCCTCTGTAGAGTTTCAGTTCAATGAAACATTTGAAAGATATAGGCCTAAGTGGAATTCCATTCATCTTTTATTATTCAACTTATATAAATGTTTTTTTTCCTAGCAGATGTTATGGGCAAATAAAGCACAAACCATTTATGGAACTCTTAATAAATCATCTACTAGAAGTAGAAATCGGTCCCAGCCCTAAAAACTATAATATTATTGCTTTTTGTAGACAAATAATAAGGTTATCAAAAATGTGTCGAACCCTTGAAAAAATCCAAAAAAAGCATCCTATACTATCTTCTATCCAATCATATCCACCTCTTCGCTCTAAAACGTTTTGGAATAGAATTGACGCCTACTTTGAGTGGGCAGATCTAGAAATTCCACTATGCTACACTATTTCAAAGTAAATCGATAGTTTCTGCCCAAACATCCGTCCCAAATAAAGCCTTCTGCAGAAGCTCTGTCAGGTTCCTCAAATTATGGTTGTCAGTTTTATCATTTTCAACGAATTAATAAAAACCAGATGCAATAGCTTGCACCAGGTATAACTTTTTCATCAGTTTGTAACCTATAATGTTCTGCTAAATTATTCTGGAAAGTTTTGATTATCTTGTACATTATTTCAATCATCAGGCTATCCCTTCGAATCTATTTATTTCCCAATACTTATTCCACTGAGCTGTTGTAAATTAAATCACAAATGATCAATAATTTAATACTATATTCATCTTGTGGAATTTAACATAATAACAAGATATAAGATTTTTGAGAACATTGACCATTACCAAAATAAAATCTTTGATATCGTGAGTATTTGAGTTCTGAGACGTTATTGAATTTGGGGGATGATATAGTTTATTTTATTGTGATGGCATGGATGGAACACTTCACTCAAATAATATCGTATAACGTAGGACTACCTAATTATGTTTGAACGTGACCTCATCATCCCCACAAGCAACAGATGCAACGTACATTGTAATATTGTAATTCTTTGTTCATTGTAATTATAGAATGGTGCTTCAATGACGCGAAGTTCATAATAGATTATAGAGTGACACGTCACTCTAATTTGGACGAATAGGGTGAAGGATACACGACATACATTAATTTATTGATAATACGAGTGGCCATTGCATTACTTAGTGGCCAAGAAGACTCAAAGAGTCGGTGGGTTGGTTGCTTGACGCAACTTGTCACAACATTAGTCGTCAACTCTGGAGATATTGTGGTCACAGCCACAACCTTGTGTCACAACACCCCTCTGACACCATCCCTCTCCCACTACCCTCTCCTACCCCTCAGCATCCGGCCCAGGCCTATAATTTCCTGACCCATTAGATATCTCGCCCAGTATTCATGTTGTCTCCAGCACAGCACCCCAAATCAGACCAATAGTGACAGTCTTCCCTCCTCAAAGACTCGGTTTGAATACATCGTTGATTGCCGGTATTAGCCAAAAATTTCACCCTTTAATAACATTCCCCGAAGCGAGTCCTATTCACGCTAGAGGAGCAGCGTTTCAATCTTTTTTAAATTTATTTTAATGAATAGAAATGAATAATTATAATTTCTGAAAACCTGTTTACTTTTATAATAATTGTTATTGATTGGCAAATTATTACAACTGAGTGGCCGCAGTCGACTGGATTAGATAACCCAGAGGCCTGGGTTCGAATCCCAGCTCGGACGAGATATTTTTCTTGGACCACTACCGTGTTTCAGATGACACGTTAAGTCGTCGGTCCCGGCTGCCTATAAAGCTGTCGTTAGGCCATGTCAGGCTCTGAAATTGATCAGTTGCGACCTGCAAGCTCCGACACCAGACCTGAGCCAGCCAGGTGACTCCATATTATTATAATACTGAGCAAAAATTCCTTTGATCACTTTTAAGGTAGACGCACACAGATCGTCATCGGACGGACGGCACTCATCGGACGGATCGGATTATTAGATTTGATACATTGTTTTCAATTGTAGTGCGCATACCTATCCGCATCCGTATAGGTATGCGCACTCCAATTGAAAACAATGCATCAAATCTAATAATCCGATCCGTCCGATGCTTACCTATCCGCATCAGTATAGGTATGCGCACTCCAATTGGAAACAATGCATCAAATCTGATAATCCGATCTGTCCGATGCGTGCCGTCCGTCCGATGACGATCTGTGTGCGTCTACCTCTAATCAGCTATATAAGTAATTGCAGCAATTTCTAGTGTTAAGGAGGATCCCAATAGTAAAGACCATCCATAAATCATGATCAGTGAACCATCAAACTCGATTGCCACTGATCAGTGTCAAGGTACATGTCCGTCCCATACAGTAAAAATATAATTCCCATGAGTTCTAATGAGACTAATCCAACTCAGCCTCCGTAAACAAAGCCATAGTGCATTCTGGTGACGTCAGCACAGGTATTATCTTTCAATAAAATTTTACTATGAGTTGTTTTTCAATTTTTGGTCTGTTGTTAAAATATTCTTGTATTGTAATGCAAGTCATAGTGCATTTGATTATAGAAAATCATGTATGTTTGATGATAGAAAATCACTATATAAAAATAGAATAAGGGTACTAGTGACTTTCTACTTTAACAACTCTATTTTCAAGATATTCATCCATGATACGAATACAAGTAATGATTGAATTAATTATAATTAAGCTATCGAATTAGAGATCCATTATCTCAGAGCCTCTAAATCTATCACACATTAGGAAATGAGTTCTCTTTCCAATCTCATTTAGAACTACTCGTACTCATAGATCTTTGACTAGATTTCATCTTAAATGAAGAGGAATACATGAAATTTGCCTGGATAACAAACCTTAAAGTTGACCTTAGCAAACTAAAGTGCTGATCTGTCTCAACATTCTTCGGTAGATTTCTGCTGAACAATTGCCTTTTGCTTGCAAAAACGAAACCCGCTAAGCAATTTTATATCACTAAGATAAGATTCATAGAACATATTTAATAATATACAGAGATATTGTTACTTTTAGAATATTACTCCAGTAAGGTGGCAATCAACATTTTACACACTTCTTTCAAGCTTCACACTGAAATTGTCACCAACACGTTAACAGACAACATTTTTAGTATTGGGCTGTTGAAAATCCTCAAGAACTTCATGTAACGTCCCTCCAATGTGGCTGTCTGGTGTGCGATATCCTTGAATGGAATAATTGATCCAAATTTTTTTGAGGAAGACAACAGCCGTACAGTAGCTTACATGTTTAGCATATAGCTTACAGTTACATCAGCTTGGTATGTTCAAATGCTGAACAACTTCCTCATTCTTGAACTTGGACGATTTCATGTGGATGAGAATACTCTTTGCAACAAGGTGGAGCAACTAGAAACTAGCCATAAGACCAGAGTATTTATTGACCACATGAAGAATCTTTTTCCAAACCGCCTGTTCAGTAGGAATAGGATTATTGAGTGGTTAAGTTGCCTCCTCGATCGCCCGATCTAAGCTCGTGTGATTCCTAAATCATGAGGATACCTCGAGTCAAAGGTTTTCTAAATTCGTGCAGCAACAATGCAGGACTTGAAAATACGGATAGCACAAGAAATTCGTGCAATAACACCAGAGGTGTTAGTTAGAATTTCCGTTTGAGACTTTATGTGTGCAAAATGATGGTCGCCACCTTACTGCCTTTCTGGATAGCAATTTTTCCTTAAATAACAATTTTTATGTATGAAACCAAATGTTTTATTTGTGCTCTTGCGATTTGTTTAAGTATGTGACTTTAAAATATTATCTGTGAATTTTATTTGAATACTGGAAATAGTGCCGTTTGAGTGCCCCACCTTGTGGAAAAGCTGATCTTGAGACACGCGTATTGTTAGTTTTTGTGACAGTCTTTCATCGGTATTCTTTCACTAATAAAATATATACATTGAGTGATAATATGTTTGGAAATAATTGCACTATTGCTTATGATAACTCTTAATACTGTACAATAGATACTATATATAAAACCCTTGCGCTTTTCCCAGCCACATAAATCAGTTCCTGATTTTTCTCCAGCCACTTTTCCTTTTTTGTATCATGTAACTTCATATATAACGTCACATGTTCACAATTTATATATAACTTATATAAGTATTGTCCAGAACATAAATACTCAACAAAACTATCTGCGATTTTTGTACACAATTCCAGTCTAAGTCTCAATCAAAGAAACATAAGAGCATGTTTCACAAACATGAAACACAAGATACGTGTTGGCATAGAGACGATGTCTTCTGTAGTGAAGCGTTTGAGAGTGAGGAAACAACTACTTGATTTGAGAATAGCGAGTGAAGGAGGGAGAGGGAAAATGAGAGGGTGGTGGGGTGGTGGCCGAACTATGATGATTACAGAGTGATGAGAGGAGAGGACCGGACCAGGAAAGGACAAGTGACAATCAGGGCGACTGTTAACTCAATCACCCACGTCAACCCTCCCTCAATTGCCACCTTGTCTCTTTCTACAACAAATCCACCCTCTACGAATCACCCTCATCTGTCATCCAACTCCCTCCAACTATTTATTCTAGCAAGTAGTGAGTTGTAACATCTTGTCATAACTACAACTTACTTAGGTTGCGTTTATTGCTTTTATTTCTATAATAAATAATAACTCTATAGTAGAAATAGACAAACCTTGAATATGCGAGGCAGGAAACTGATAGAAGAAGGGTAATATGTCATAGAAGAAATTGAAAATGCTAAACTATTTCAAGTATTAACAATGAAAGTGGAAGATACTTCACAACATATGATATGGGAATAGTTATTTAAAAATTCACAAAACATTGAAAATATTCTTTGATAGGAGTGGAGAGAGAAGAATTTGTGATTTTCAAAGAGTTTCTCGAAACAGATCAAATGTCGTTGTACCTAAGCCTAATCTAACAATATTCAGAAAATTCTATCTTTTTTTAGCACCAACATTCTTCAATCACCTACCGATTGATATCAAAGATTGTCAGGTGGAGAATATTTTTTTGAAAAAAACCCGTAAGCATCTTTTAATGGAGGACGACATTAACAAATATTTCTATATTTTAGTATAATTGAATTGTAACCTTGTTATTATAATAAAGATAAGGAAGCTTATTCTAAATATAGTACAATAGTTGAGAGGTTTCGCTGAAATTCAAAATGTTATTAGTTTTTAAGGCCGGCTGATGTTATTCTCGAGAGTTGTGTGTATATATTTAAAAATTATGTTTCCCAAACAGGTTTTTACCTTTGGGCTTTATTGTTTTGAAGGATATTTATATATTTTTGTTTTGTTAAAATTGTATTGACAATAAAGAAGTTTCAAATCAATCAATCAATCTGGTGTGGCGCACTCACACAACTTTCCTTGACGTTACGAAAATTGATCACCTGACGCCAGTGTTTACGCGCATCTCAAGTCTACTTATGAACAAAGATCTGAGCTGGTGACAGGACAAGGTCTGCTATATCTTTATAGTGAATGATTCAATAGAATCAACAGTTGCCAACAGTTTGCAATTGAATAATCAGAATTCTGAAAATTCAAGCTTATTTCCAATTTTAGGTGAAAATGTTACTGGATGATAATTGTAGAGATTTTCATGTTCAATCTTTTTCACTCGAAATTTTTCGTTTAAATTATATCTGAGACCTGATAATTGGAAATCCAAAATCAAATTTTGCATAGATGAGGCGGAGCTCCTGAGATTGTTACAGATATGGGACTTGTGTCAGTTGATAGAGCTTATCAATGACTATTCTAGGTATAAATTTGATCATAATCGTTGGAGCCATTTTCGAGAAAATCGCGATGTTTTTGAAAACATTTTCGCCATTTCAGTCGCCATCTTGAATTGCATTTGATCGAAATTGTTCGTGTCAGATCCTTATAGTGTAAGGACCTTAAGTTCATTTCAAGTCATTCCCGTTAATTGGGAGATGAGATATCGTGTACACAGACGCACATACACACACTATAACGGTACATTTTGGCACAAATAAAATTCATTCATTGAAATGGATTATTAGGTCTCATTCAAGGAATTATATTACTTATATTAACTAATTTTTATTTTTGCTTAAGTTAAAATTTTAAATGTACCTATTTAACGGTCAATATAACTCAGTGAAGTCGCTTCATGACATGAGTTATTAAAGTAATTATTCCCATTGGAAAAGACGACAGCAGCCCACCAGGAAAAAGGCATAGGACACATGAGGTGAATCCATGCCACATCTTCAAATTTGTGAAAAATTGATGCACGTGAGTTACAAAAATAATTTTAGAGGGCCCTCAGTGCAACGAGTTTGTTGAAATTTCATAAAGCTAGCTCATTGAAGGTAACATTTTAAATATCAAGCTTGATTCAAACTTATTTGTGCAAGTAGTTATAAATAAGGAAAAATTCTTATTAAGAACATTGATGGGAATTGAATATCTAAGTATATATCACTATTTAAATTATTGCATATGCTCACCTCATGTATTTGAATATCAGTATTATTTTAAAAAGAATTACCAGAAGCTCAAAGTTCCTGAAATAAATTATTTTATCTAAATTCCACTGATGGTCGAACTCATACCCTGAGGATTAATATTTAAAGTTTATGATATTGTTGGAATACAGAATTATAAATTCTTATTTGACAAGCGAAAGCAAGTCGGACGAGTGAGCTATATAAATCTATATATGCTGATAGAAAAATTATGAAAATTATTAATCGATGCTAGTAAGCATAATAAGAGTTTTAATTGAGCCATCTGTGATATTTTCATGCATATTTTCTCATATTGTTTTTATATTTATTGTTTCATATTTTATTCTTGCTCATTGATTTCATTTGTAATTATACATTCTATTTATTAAATGGTGTACCTTTCATTTTTAATCCTGTCTTCATGCATGACCAATCTTGTACTGGTATTTTTTATTATTATTAACAAATTAATAAAATTATCAACCAACTATATTCTCCAACAAATGAGTTGGATAAATCAGCGATATACAATGTTGATCATTAAATCTTCAGAAATAATACATTCTGAAGATTTATTTAAATGGTTCAACCTAATCACTGAGATCGAATTGACTGAATCACAGGGTCATAAAATTAAGCCGAAGCAGTACTACAAGTCATAGAAAGTATAAGGAATTCTAACTAAAATACCGTCACACTCGGTATTATCTTACACTGCTGACCCCTTTGTCAGATGGTAGCGGGTTGAATTGATGTCGGTACCATATTGTCTTGTGCAATATTTAGAATCCTTATATTCATCTACCTCTTCAGCATCTATAATTGTGGAGTTAATCGGAGTGGCATTCTGAATTGCCGATTGATAAAGCAGCAGCAATCTACAGCAATTAATTGCAGAATTTTATATAAGCTCCTTGAAGAGCTGGTAAGAACCATATATAGTATCTTTTATTTCAGCAGGCGCATAAATATAAAAAAATCCAAATCTCATTTGCTCTGCTTGCACTGTATAGTGTATTCCTTTGCTAAAAGGAAGGTCTGTAATAATATGTCCAATGTCTGACAATAGATTGCAGATAATATTCAATTATATTCAATGAAAAGTTTTTTTAGTTTCATTAGTTAGGAATAGATGTAAGCGATAAATCATCCGGTCTTGAATGAATTTATATAAATTTCTGGAATGCATTGATTCCTTCATATCTCTTAATTTCTTAACTTGGGATCGTTTTGAGTATTTTGAGTTATGTTCTTTCAAGGGATTAGGAAGGTGAACAGACTGCTACTATGTTTTTGTTTGTTTGAGGAATGATTGGGTTATGGTAGAGATTCTTGAAAAAGAATAGGTAATTAATGAAGAATAGGAGATTTTTGAAAAGGCACACGATATAGGTAAATTATACATAACTATGTACTGCATACTTGTTTTTATACGTAGATTCAATATATACATATATTTCCATCATTCCACTTTCTATTCACATTTTCTATATCAAATCATAATACTGTTCCTGTATATAGTGTTGTGGGCTGTAGCAGTGGGTAATTGGCTGAAACCTACTACCAGAATCCGTACTGCGTCCCCAGACGAATTCAGCACAAAAGAACGATCTCGTCAAGAGGGAATGAGCAAAGTGCACACTGATAACCGAATTCAGTTTGCAGCAATCAGCCGGACGATTCTTCTTATTCAATATTTTCGCTGAATCAAGTGTCGGAGCCAGGGGAGTTGGCTAGGTGGGGTGATTCAACCTGTGTTTATGTCTTTGGAATCAATCTGAACCCCTCCTCACCCCCTTGAATCACTCTTGTCCTGCTGTAACTGGCATTTGACAGGCTCGCATCAAAGTGACGTCATCAACATTCAAACTCTTTTCCAACACACCTACAGATTTGGATCGCGGATTTGGCCTGTCTTGGCTCGTGTCCTTGAACGACTCGGAGCAAAATCACTACACACTAGTTGTAGTAAGCAACACGAGTACGGCCTGCCCTACTTTTCAACGCTATCTATACTCTCCACCAAAATCTAAATCGTCCAATAATGGAGATAGAGGAATATTGATTTCTGATTTGAATTCAGCGACCCCAAATTCCTAGAAGCGTAAGTCCCATTTTCAAAAATACCCGAAAACAAGGGAGTTATGGCTGTTTTTAATATAGCTGAGTTTGAACTCACTGAGTTTGAACTTTGCTCAAGTGTTTGAACACTTGAAAGTTTAGGTCCAAACATGAACATTTTTTAAACTTTTTTTTTTAATTTTATACTTTGAAAAGATGAATCTAAATATGAAATCAGAAAATCAAAAATCAACTATGAATATGAAAAGAGTTGAATATGAATTAACTCTGACCATTTTCACTTCCATTTCCTCCTTATTGTTATCTTATCTATCTCTCTACACACACACACTCTCTCTTTCTCTCTGACGGATGTGAATTCAGTAAGCTTTTTGAGGTCCGCTGAAGTGCAGTTTCATTAACAGATCTTTCAACGCCACTTAAAAGTAATTGTGCTTCATTTGTTGTTTCTTTTCATAAATAAATGTTTCACTTTTATTCTTCATCTCTTCTCCCTGTCCCCTTATTTTTCTCCATTCTCTCTTCCTCCTGGATAGAGCTTTCTGCTATCTTTTAATAATTATAACAATTAATCTGTCATTTTCCAATTATCTACTAATTTCTCTTTTTCTTAATTGCATTGATACCATTTTGTTAATGTTACTATCATTTATTTTGTTTAATTATCTGGATGTATAGTTTTTAATGCTGTTTTTGTGCAATGGGTCTGTCATCAATAAAATCAATCAATCAATCTCTCTCTCTTTCTCACACAGACACACACCAACTCTTAATTCACACAGCGTAGCAGTAGATAGAGAATTGAACCCTCTATACTTTAAAAATATTGTAAAGCCCCAACCAGCTCCCAATAAGTACTGTATAGCACTCTTTACATCTTATGTAAGATAGTATATTTAAAATACTGTGACAAGTCATTGATCGAAAAAGGTTGTCATACTCAATATTAACCTGTTAAAAATAAAGACAAAAAATTGTGATTCAATTTCAGCTTCCTCAATAAAATTCCCCACAAGTAGACAAAAATAATATAAAAAAGTTCATTTTTATTGAATAAAAAATTGAAATATGTTTATATCTACTAATATATTTTTACAACTGTACTAAATGATTTCTGAATATTTCATTTATCATTATCTTTGAAATGAGAATAGGTTTCAACCATCCTCTAATCTGTGTAGCTAGAAAATATCCTACAATGCCTACTCTGGTTATATTTCGGACGCGGATGAGCAACAAAATCGGTAACGATAGCAAATAATTCAGTTGAGACTGTTGGACGTCGTAAAAGGCAATTCACGGCCTCAGCACACCGTGAGAGGAGGCAACATTTTCGGGGTTGTCAGTGTGTTGTGTGTTTTAATTGGCCTCGGGAGTCATGTCAATTAGTCAGGTTTTTTAAGTTGATGTTTAATAGCTCTATGAATATTCAGACTCGCAACATTGATTTCTGGTTCCGTCTTTTTTTCTCTAGCTTGTTGCTGTTCTTCGCTGCTCATCTCTCTCTACATTCAACTACTTCTCTTACTTTTTTTGTTATTTTACTACCCATTCTCATCTCGGTTTCCTTTCTCTACTTCTTATTTTCTTCTCTATCTCCTACTTCTCCTCTACTGCCATATTAGGCTCTATTTCACATTATTCTCCTTTCCATACTTTATTCCTTCTCAAAGCTTCTTCACATTACGCTATGCTACGGTGAAAAACGTCTTCGCAAAAATATATCAGCGTTCACATTCCGTTCACATCAGCGTAGCGAAGCGTAGCGAAGCTTTCAATGTTAGGGGATGGGACAGCTACGTCTTCCGAAGACGAATCTGAGCGTAGCGTAGCGTAATGTTTTTTTTTCATTGTAATTTGACTGCAATCTAACACTTTGGTTAATGAACAGTTCAATTCTAGCTTAAATTAATACGTAAAAGTTTGACATTAAAGGGGTATTCACTCCTTCACAGTCCAAGTGAGCAATGCCCATGCACTGTTTCTTTCAGAATCACTCTTACTACATTTAAACGAGATCTGTAGGCTTCTTCCTTTTCAGTCTTCTCACTGTATTAGAGTTGTCAATGAGGTGTAGAGCTTGGATGTTCTGATGATTATGTAGAGTCTCTTCATGGTTTCTGGCAGCCTTTGTGATCATGACATCGACTTCTTCCATCTGCAGGTCCCTGTGGAGATCCGAGTTTCTGACAAAGTATGGAGCATTGACAGCATTCCTCAAAACCTTGTTCTGGAATTTCTGGATGGTGTTGATGTTACTTTTTCTTGCACAGCCCCAGAGCTGGATGCCATACAACCACACAGGCCAGAGAATTTGTCTATAAAATATTAATTTATTGTAGGTTGAAAGGCTTGAATTTCTCCCCAATAACCAGTACATTTTCGAGTATTTGAAATCCAGCTGGTTCTTCTTTCTTTTTTTTTTGACGTGTGACTTCCATCGTAGTTTTTCATCTAGTGTCATTCCAAGATACTTAGCTTCATTTGCAAATGGGACTTCTTTGTTGTTTAATCTTATTGGGATGTATACATAATGCCTATTTGTGAAGACAACATGTGTGGACTTGCTTTCATTCAACTTAATCCGCCAGGTTCTAGTCCATTTCTCAATTTTCTTGATGGCTTCTTGCGCTTTACTTGTAGCTTCCTCATTAGTTTCTCCAACTGCTAAGACAGCTGTGTCATCTGCGAAGGTTGCAATAGTGTCATTTTCTGGCACAGGAAGATCGCTGGTGTAGAGCAGGTACAGAGTAGGGCCCAATACACTTCCTTGAGGTACTCCAGCTTTAATTGGTGTTAGTTCTGAGCAGCTATCACCTTGTTTCACTCGGAAGAATCTGTCTGACAGGTAAGATTTTAGCAATGAGGCATATTGCTGAGGTAAAATTTTTGTAGGTTTTTAATTAGACCTACATGCCACACTTTATCAAATGCCTGAGCGTCATCTAAAAAGATAGCAGCACAATATTTTTCTCTTCTAGAGTCTTCTCAATTACATGAGTGATTCTATGGACTTGCTGAACTGTTTGAATGTTTTCCTCTAAATCCAAACTGATGATCAGGAATGAGTTGTTCACTCTTTATCACATGTTTCAATCTGGAGAGCAAAACGTTTTTGAAGATCTGGGCCATTATTGGTAATAAAGATATGGGTCTATAAGATGATGCATCATGTGGTGGTTTACCTGCCTTGGGGACCATGATGACTTCAGCTACCTTCCATGACAGTGGCACATACTTCATCCTCAAAGCTGCATTTATGAGAACTGTGAGTTTTTCAAAGCTCTATCTGGTAGGTTTTTCAGAACTTCACCAGTAATGAGATCATATACTGGAGCTTTTTTACAACTGGTTGTCTTGATAATACTTATCAGCTCATTTGTTGTTAAGGCTGGAATCTTTCTCATATCCTGTGATATTTCCATCTCATCATCTTCTACACCACCTTGGAATTGATGAGGTTGAAAGACACTTTCCAGGTATTCTGCAAAACGTTCAGCTTTCTGTTCGTTATTCCTTGCCCACCCACCATTGTTTCGATTGGTGTTTCTTGAACTGAGGGTTTTTTCAAGTACTTTGTAGCTTTCCAGAGTGAATAATTGGAGTTCTTATCTGTAGCAAGGTTAGATATTCACTGATCATATCATTCTTATAGCTACTGATACATTCCTTCAGTTTATTAGCTAGAAAATTCAAATGAGTTTTATCCACTGGTGCTCTTGTTCGCTGCCACTTTTTCCTCGCTTCCCTCTTCTCATGGATAAGTTCCAATATGTGATGTGGATAATGTGAACCAGAAGACCTTGTTCGCTGTGTTGGATGTGGAGTGCTGTCCCAGGCTGCTTCTTGGATGTCCCTTGTGAACTTTTCAACCTCAGAATCCAGCTGATCACAGCTTGTAATTTCTAGCTCAAAATCTAATTTTGCACACAATAATTCTTGGAATGCTGACCAGTCTGTTTGCCTATTAACTAGCCTCAAATTACATTATTTCATCACCATAGTTTCACCCACATTGAGGATCAATGCAGTATGATCATAGCTCAGTTCTTCACAATCTTCTATTTCCATGTAGTTTAATGATAAATTCCTGATTACAGAGAAATCTATCAAATCTGGTAATTTATTTCTATCAGTTGGCCAATATGTTGGTCTATTTGATGACATTACTGAGCATTGCCTATCATTTATAGCTTGAAATAGCTGTCTTCCTTTTTGAGAGTTCAATATTGAGCCCCAACTTATATGTTTTGCATTGAAATCCCCACCTATGATGAATCTGTTTCCTAGGTGGTCGAATAAATTCTTGTAAACTTCATTGGTTATATTGTGTCTTGGAGGACTGTAAATGGCTGCTACAATAAATTGAAATCTTCTAGTTTCCACTGTAACTGTTGTCACTTGCATTTCTTCTGTTTGAATAGGTGAGTTTTCATAATGCTTCAGACGCTCTCTGATTACATTATTGCACTCCGCAATAATTATTGTGGCATAATGTAAAGATACCTTTATCCTCGCATTTTTCATGAACTCAATTCATTTCCTTTGATCTCACTCTTAGAAAAGAATATTATGATCACCTCGACACATATTATTATAGTGGGGTATCATAATTAGAACTAAGTTTAGTATCAGCAATTATTTTGTATGTATAATATAACAAATATGTATATGTTTTGTCAATAGACTCCTCTGGTTGCGATTCATTGGTAAACAGAGAAATTATTATTATTATTTTAAAAAGTGAAAACAATCAAGTTACTCTTCTTCTTACACTCTTTCGTATCTTATTTATTTTTTCACATTCAATTCCTTATTTTTCCTAGTCATTTTTATAATTTTCTTCAGTCTCATTTTTCTTTTCTCTCTTCCACTTGATAGAGAGTTAGTGGGGAGGATATTTTTAATATTCTTCCCAAAGAATGGACATTGATGTCCAAAGCTCCGCCAATTTATGTAGATGCATAACAATATAATTATTATCTATAGTTATTGTATTACAAATTGCTTTTTCATATCATATACAGTTCAATAGTTATTTTCTTAGTCTATATTATGTAAATTCATCTATAATCTTGCTGTATTGTAAGCTATTGTATATAAGTGTATAAGCCAGTATATATTGTAATCTACATAAATAAAGTACTCAATCAATCAATCAACCACTTCTTTTCATTTCTGTTCTTCAATTTTTATCATCATCCTCTCTCTTTTTTCACTCCTTCAAAATATCGTCCTCCAACAAAGTCTTTCACTCCTTGAGCGTCCTCAAACAAATCCTTCTCCTCCTATAAACCCTCCTCGTCTATACTGTTCTCTTCGTTCCCTTCCTTCCCTTTTCTCTGTATTTTTATCCTTCCTCTTTTGCCGTTTTCTTATTCCTTTTTCAATTTTTCTCATTTTCTCTTCCTCCTCTTCTTTTGCTTCCACATCATCCTCTCCTCCTTTACTACTCATTCTTAGAGACTGGGAAAGGAATAACTGTGTTTAGCTAGAAATATTTCTCTTCTCGCTAGTCATTTCGTAGTCAGATTCGTATCCTTCATTTGAAACTGGAACTGATATTTTATTAACTATTATTTTCCTCTTGAATATGGGGGAGTAATTCAATTATAATCTATTGAGAATGTAAGAATTTCTAGGAAATAAAATAATAGATTGAGAAATGAGACTGTTCAAATTTTTTTTTTATCTTTGATGCATTTCATTCAATTTTACCTCACAATACTTTCACGGATTCTTTACCAAGTTAGGAGTGTTCTCTCGAAACTAAAAGTGAATTAATATGATAATAATTATTGTAAGTCAATAATTAACAATATTATTGTAAACGTGAAAAATGGAATACTCTATTCTATTATGTTTAATACTTCGTTTATATCATGAAGTTCAGTAATTTAATTTTTGAAATTAGAATGTATCAGTAGAATCATAAGGGTCAGTCCCCAATTAAATAACGATGTTTCCCTTTTCCAATCTTAGAGATACTTCAAACTGCTAAGAGGAGTTCAATTGCTAATTTTTCACAAATATGTATTGGCATTTCGATTGATTAATTGATTAATCAAACGCTCATATTTAATCAACAAAGAAAAAGCCATTCATGCAGATACGGAATCTGCTACTACTTCATGTAGGCTAATTGAAAAAGAAACATCAAGTTGTAGATCACCTTCACCCAATAAATGGATAGAATGTGTCAAATGAATGAATCTTAGCTGATCTTATCTAATATCTACTGTCATCTACCGATAGAAATGGGTAGTAGTAGTAGTAGTTGTAGTAGTAGTAGTAATAGTAAAAGAAGAAGTATCCGTAGAGTCTATTCAAGTCTATTTTAAATCTATTCAAGTATCCGTAGAATTTACTCCTTGCAATCAAATCAGTTCCTTGATGTAGTCCAGGCAACGAATGCTCAAATAAAGGTATAGAAGGAAAATTTTGGAACACAATTTTCAACTCCACAGTTCTTTCAAGGATAGTAAGAGAATTAACATATCAAAAGTCCTCACCCCTACCCACTGTGTAGCAGTTCATTGCTAATTCTAATTTTTTTTTGTACAAATAATTTATTGTTTTGTTTTAATTATCAAAACCAGTACGATCATTTCTTGTTTTCATTTCCCCACCTTTACATACTCGGTGTAGGCACATATTGCTTACATATTTGGTGGAGGTTTATCCTGCCGTCCACATATTGCCTACATATAGTCCATATAGTGTTTACATAATTGGTGGAGGCTCGAAGGGTTTTTAATCCAGCTTTTAAAATTTGGACTTTTTCGGTTACCTCAGTGAAGATTCAATTTTGTGTTTTCATTTGTTGCTGTGTTGTTGTTGTGATTTATCTTCTCATTTATATTTGTATTATGGAATGAGTGCAGTGGTAGATCTTAGGAATATTCGTACAAAAGAATTGAATCTTAAAGAAGCGTTGTTTATAGCTCAGCAATATAGATTGTTTGTCCCCCAAATGCGGATTTAGATTTTTTGAGATCTCATATTAGGATCTTGAAATTGTCGTTGTTACAGCCTGAACAGCATTTACTTAGTCAAGAGAAAGCTCTGAATGATATAATAGAAGGGTCAGTTTCGAACGAATTAGCGTTACAGCATCCCAATCTTGCCTTTTTAGAGCAGACGTTGAGAAGAAAATTTACTCTGGATTCCTCAGAAGTTAGTAAAAGTGAACAACCTATATCTGAGACGAGGATTCAAATATTCTTAATAAAACTTTTATTGAAAATAAAGATAGTGCGGTTCAGACAGACGCTATTATAAAATCGGATACAGTTGGTTCATTTGAAACATTGAATATGGCTGATAAAAAGCGACCTTTCTTAGCTCCACGGATATATGGAGGAAAGAAATCGGAGGATGTTATAGATTTTTTTATTCATTTTGAAAGAGTTTCAAATGCAAATTCGTGGGATGAAAAGGATAAATTACTATATCTACATTTACTTAGAAGGCAGTCCTTTGAAATATTTAGATATGATCCAACTCTCGTTGACGGAAGCGAATAGATGGGATTACAAAAATGTTCGATCTGAGCTCGAAAAGTATTATCAGCCTATTCACATGGATAGGTATGAAATGGAGTTGACAAACATAAGAATGAAACCGTGTGAAGCAGCTAGGGAATATATGGCCCAAGTTTTAGGATTGTGCTCAAAGGTTGACCCGCATATGTCGGAAGGTAGGAAAATAAAATATGTATGAAAGGATTGTTACCTCATATTCAGGATAGGGTAATAATGCTGCCTAACGAATCCATCGATGAGTTAGAAAGAAATTTACAGCGTTTTGAATTTTCTCAATACATAGTGGAAGATAGAGTAGGTCTAGGCAAAGCTTCAATAGTTCAACGGGATTCATATGATCATCACATTATGCAGATAAGTAGAAATGTGGATAAACTTATTGCGGAAAAAGAATTAGCGGGGAGAAGATTCAATGACAGCAATACGAGTGGCAACGAAAATAATAGGTCTTATGGGAACAAATTCAACAATGGTATTGAGAAGGGTCAAAGGTTTAATAGAAATAGGTATGAAGGAAATAGGTTTGAAGGAAATAGGTTTGAAGGAAATAGGTATGAAGGAAATAGGTTTGAAGGGATAGGGTTGAAGGAAATAGGTATGAAGGAAATAGGTTTGAAGGAAATAGGTTCGAAGGAAATAGATTTGAAGGAATAGGTTTGATCGAAGAAATAGGAATGATAGAGAGGGAGATATTCATCACAAAGAAAATATCAAGTTTCAAAGAAGATGGTGTGCGATATGTGAGACCACTACGCATACGACAGCTGAATGCAGGTTTAATTTGAGAAACAAAAAAACGGAAGATGAATTTTTTTGTCATATATGCAATGCCAAAAATCATTCCACTATGTCGTGTAGTACAATGGGAGAAAGAATGACTCAAAAAACTTGTAGCGGGGGCTCAGTTCTCGGCGACAGAGTATAGGGGCCCTTTTCACGTAACAAACGTGATGAATTGCAAGAATCGGATGTAAAAGACATCGATGATGATAATAATAATAATACTAAATCAGGTGTGACAGAAACGTCATTTAAAAATGGGATATTGTGTGTTGAGGATTCAAAACCTATAGGTATAGCATAGTAGAAACAAATATGAGTATGGATCATGTTGAGGATGGTGATAGTCAGAAATTTATTAGTTATTCAAATTCATTGTTGAGTAAGAATCATAAAACGCCGATATCAATTCAAGGAATATCTTGCGAAGAAAATAAAAGATATTATTAGATACGGGTTCAAGTGTCTCACTCGTTAATCTTGAATTGATGATCATTGTCAAGGTCAGTCATTGTTTGAAACAGACGTCATTCTCACAGCCGCGAATGGGTTACCAGTTAAGTCGTTGGGCAAGGTTTGTTTTGATTTTCAAGTTGATGGAGTCAATGTCACTTGGGAATGTTTTGTAGTGAGATCATGTCCATACAATTATGTTGGGTGTTGATTTTTGTCTCGACACGGAGTCCGTTTAAATTTTCAAAAACAAGAGATGAAGATTCTTTTAAACAATAACAGTATTGTTGTTCCATTTTCAGTACATGAGGAATTGCGAAGACGATTTAATTCAAGTTAAAATGGTGAGCAGGTTTTATAAACCGAAAGAGATATTAAATATTGATGTTCATGTTGATAAGCAAATTAATGAGGACAGTAAATTATCATTCAAGTTAATAAATCAGAGTTGGATATTATTCTGTAGGTAAATACATGAAAATGAGAGATACACATTAAAAATTCACAATTCGGCTGAGTCAGTAGTTCAGTTGTTGGATCGGCAAGTGATAGGCGATGCTACGATTTCGCAATCACTGATGACGCTGGGCTTTTGCGAGCGGAATAAAGTAGGACAATGATTAGTAAAGATGTATTTTTAAAAACTATATCAAATTGAGTTCAGGTGAAGAAAAACATTTTTCTACGTTGGAGTCGAATTATGTGGTCAGCGGTTTATAAAATCGCAAAAATTATTTTATTGATAAGGAGTCAATAATTGGTTTCGTATCGCAGAGCAGAGAAGGTCTCAATTTTATTGCTAGCAATGTCGATTCAAATGAGATTATTCTCGAAAATAATGATGTATTGGGAAATTGATGTATGATAATTCAAGAGAGATGTTATCAGCTCCAGTTAATATAATCGAGCATGTGAGTATCACAGAAAAAGTTTCTATTAATGAAGTTAGAAAAGTCAGTTCAAAATGAGTTTTATGCATTGGTTAAGATTTTAAGGATATTTTTGCGAAAGATAAATATGATATTCCGGTGTCAAAACTGCCACCAGTAAAAATCAATTGATAGACGAGTCTCCAATTTTCTGTTCACCATACAAATTCGCTGCTAGTGAAAGAGAGAAATACAAGATATTTTAAATGGATTAAAAAAGGCTAATGTGATTGAGAATGTAGATCAGGTTATGCTTCTCAGCTTTCTCGTTAGATATAAGAACAAGCCTCCTAGGATGGTGGTCAATACAAGAAATTGAATTCAAAAATATCAAAGATCGATATCCATTGCCGAATCCCGGTACAATTTTAGAATCCTTGGCTGGAGCTCAGTTTCTCACAACGCTAGATTTGACATCAGCTTTTTATTCTATGCCTATAGAGGAAAAATCTCAACATTTGACGGCTTTCACGACGCCATGGGTTATATAAGTTCAAGAAACTACCTCAGGGTTGGCTATAAGTCCCAAACGTTTCAACGAGAGGTCACGCGTATCTTCAGTGATAAGTTATATAAGAGTATGTTGTTATATAGATGATCTATATATATTTTCAGCAACGTGGAAGAGCACATTAAAGAGTTGAAGGAGGTTTTTGAAAGAATCCGGGAGTGTAATTTGAAACTAAATCCAGACAAGTCGAAAATATGTTTTCAGTCTTTAAAAATTCTAGGACATCTTGTTTCAAATGAAGGATTAGCGCCATTGGCGGAGAATGTAGAATCTATAAAAAATTTTCCGTACCCACTAAAGTCACTGAGCTAAGGAGTTTTGGGAGCAGTGTCTTACTATCGTAATTTATCCCATGTCTATCTAAAAGAGCATATGTGTTGACGCAGTTAACTAAGAAAGATAAGGGTTTGAGTGGTTAGAAAGTCACCAACAAGTGTTTGAGGAGTTGAAAAATTGTATTATATCGAGTCCAGTTTTAGTTCATTATTGTGATAATCGGGAAACTTTCTTATACACAGATGCATGTTCGTAGGGATTGCTGGGTGTTTGAGTCAGAATTAGAGGACGGCACTATCCATCCAGTTCATTTGTTTCAAGAAGATTAACTAAGAGTGAATCAATTGGTCGGCCACTGAGCTTGAATATTGGCAGTCACGTATTCAGTTATGCATTTCAGATCTTGGCTTCTAAACAAACAGTTTACTGTTGTAACGGATCACTGTAGTTTACAGTATAACAGAAATATCAAGGAACCAAGTTCACGTTTAGCAAAAAATGGTTACTAATTGGTTCAGTTTGATTTCAATATTCATTATCAACAAAAACCAGCAAGACATTACAATGGTTGACGCTTGTCTAGGGCGCCAGGGGAAAAGGTTATTGAGAACGATTTTTTTGAATTTTCTTTTGTTATTACGAGCGAAGAAATAACTTCTCTACAGAATCAACTTATTAGAGATGATGCGCAAGAATCCGCTAACATGATTACCAGTATAAATATAGGATTATTGCAAAACAGGATCCGTTTTGAAAAAGATATATGACGCTTTGTTGGATTTAGAGTCAGCGGAGAGAACTATTGCACGAAAAGCTAGAAATTATGTTTTAAGAGATGACATATTGTACTACAAGGAAGCACAGGTCAAAAGCGCAGCCTATTTTTGTTGGTCGTTCCTGAGAGTTTGGTGACAACTGTATTGAAACATATCATGATTCTTTGCAGTTCGGGGGACATTTAGTGGATAAAACGTTGTCTAAAATCAGGATAGGTATTCTGGCCTAACTGTCAACAAGAGGATTGCAGTTTAGCGGATGCGGTAGAAGTTTTTGTATAATTCTACAAACGGAATTCTTCGCAACAGTCATGCTGCTTTCAACTCTTCAATTCGTTTGGGAACTCAAGCTTCACGAAAGACCAGAGCGATCGATGTTGTCGGCGATTTTCTTCATTTTTGTTGCGCAGTCGCGACGGATGGGGAACTTCATAAGCTGGAATTCAACGAAAAACATGTAGCTGATCACCTCAACGCATTCCAAGGTTTGTTTGCAGACGACCACAAAATTTAATTCGGATTTCTCGCAACTTGAGGCAGTTTGCTGGAATTTTTCTCAGCAATTTCACGATGCGTATAGCAAATTAACAGACAGTATGAGATTATTCGTACAACAGAATGTATCGGAGGAGAAACACTGTTCACAAACCAGTTATTAACTTACATTTTTCACCTCTACTCACATGTAAATATTTTATCACGGCAGGAATTCATAAATACTGCGAAGGAACGCTGTGATAAAAAGCTTTTACCCTTTTCGCTGGTACACCCCAATTTATTACGTTCAGATCTCTTCAGATTGGAGAAAGGATATAAGTCGAAAGGACAACAGTTAGCTATACCTCTATCGGATTTGCAGCGATATTTTGATCTTCCACTTACGACTTGCGTGGTGAAGGAGAACTCCATGGTGCTTAGCTTAAAAGTACCGTTGGTCAGCATCGGCGGACAGTTTCAATTGCACAAGTATGTGAGGACACCTATGTATTTCGACGGCCAGATTTGTCAGCTTCAGCAGCAGGATTTCGTTTTGGCGCGGAGACAGGAGGACGGTGAGATTCAGGTCATCTCGGGAGATCATCTCTCTTCTTGTCGGGCACAGGACGATTTCGTATGCTATCTTCCGCGGCTGGTGCATGGAGGACATATGTCGTCGAGATGTATGCATCACTTGTTTGCGGCGACAGAGCTGAAGGACATCCAACAATATTGCAGTTTAAGCTGTCGTCCAGCTAAGCAGGAGTTGGAGATCGTCGAATTTTCGCCTTCGGAGTATATCGTCGCGAATATACAGGCCAACACTACAGTCACTTGCGAGGGAGGTTCGTTTCATCATCTTCAACCTATTCCGGGAGCAATGTATGTGGTTTTACCCTGTCATTGCGAGATTTCGGTCGGCGGGAGAATAATGGTGAGAAAGACTTTTCCGTGTGACGCAAATGTTGATAAACAACCTCAGGTTCTCCATTACTTACCTTTACATTGGGTTAAGTTTAATTCGTTAAGAATTGATGTTTTGCAACCGCATTTCAATCCTAATTTTGTTAATTTTAGCGAAATTTTAAAAACTGATATAGATATAAAGGTTCCGGAATGTGCGACTGATAAAAATATGTATTTGAAATGGCTTCATTTTTGGCATTGACTGAGTTATATATTAATACCCAAAAATTTTACTGGTCGGTGTGTGAGCTCGTTCGTTAGGACTGAGAGTAAAGTCCGGCTGTTCTGGTGAAGGGGATAGATTTTGTTCTTGTTTTGTAATACAGTTTTCCTGTCACAGTTCGGGCAGTTTAAAGAGAATTGTATTATTGAATAGGAGGGGAGTCCGATCTCACTAGGCATCAAACCTGCATCCTTGTAGAAACCAATCTGAAAAAACTGATCCAATGAAGTGGGTTCAGATCCCTTCCTATTCAATAATACAATTCTCTTTAAACTGCCCGAACTGTGACAGGAAAACTGTATTACAAAACAAGAACAAAATCTATCCCCTTCACCAGAACAGCCGGACTTTACTCTCAGTCCTAACGAACGAGCTCACACACCGACCAGTAAAATTTTTGGGTATTAATATATAACTCAGTCAATGCCAAAAATGAAGCCATTTCAAATACATATTTTTTATCAGTCGCACAAGCCGAGCACGATTGTTATGAAAAACAAAAGAGAAACTACAATAATTTTGATAACAAGTGAAATAAACAATCTTTCTGTCGATGACAAAACTGTTCAAAGGCAGAAACACCGTTCATTAAACTTTTCGTAAAATAAAACTCTAAAATCCTGATCAATATGAGATAAATATATGAATCATATATATGTCCCATATGACCAGGTGACATGTGCTAAAGGGGTGGGGGGTTGTTTGAAAGTACCATTTTTTCGCATATATCTCGGAAACTATGAATCTAATGAACATTTATATTCCATGCCAAATTGAAGCTTACAAAATTGCCAACAAGTTTTGTCTTATACATTTTTTCCATATCTCTCATAGTTCCTGAGATATCCGCTCTTGAAGGTGAGAAATATTTTGAAAAAACACTTTTGCCTCCTATTTTTCATCTTTTCGGCCTTATAATTTTTGAACGATTGATGAAAAAAAAATCAGTGCTGATTATGAGCTGATAGAACATCAAATTATCTTCAATTTGATTTATATTTTCACTATTTTACGCATTTCCCTAGGACTGTTGCAGGAGTTCTAGTGTTGAGAGTGAAATTTTCTATTCAGCAACAATAGATCAGTTGACAATGGAATTTGAAGGGAATGTTTGGAACACAATTTTCGACTTTGCAGATTTGTTGAGACTAGTTTGGAGGTGAGCATGTCAGGAATCCCAACCCCTACATGATGTGCTGATGGGATGAGGGTGGTTTGAAAGTTAAAAACTAAAACTGCTGTAACAGTCGTATGGGAATACGTGAAATAGTCGAATTATACATGAAATTAAAGATAATTTAATGCTCTACAATCTCGTAATCAACACATTCTTGTTCCATCAATTGTTGAAAAGTTATGAGACTTGAAAGAGCGAAAAAATATAAAAAAATCTGGTTTTTCGAAAATACATCACTTTAGATCATAAATATCTCGAAAAGTATCGGATTTATCGAAACTCCTTACTGTACAAAATTTGTAGGGAATTTATTAAGCTTAATTTTTTATGTGCTTAATTATGTCAATAGAATACATTGTTTCCAAGATATAAGCAAGTAAGTAATAAGTGGAAAATGCAACTTTCAAACCACCCTCATCCCCTCAGCACATGATATAGGGGTTGGGATTTCTGATATGCTCACCTCCAAACTAGTCCCAACAAATCTGCAAAGTCGAAAATTGTGTTCCAAACATTCCCTTCAAATTCCATTCTCAACTGATCTATTGTTGCTGAATAGAAAATTTCACTCTCAACACTTGAACTCCTGCAACAGTCGTAGGTAAATGCGTAAAATAGTGAAAATATACATCAAATTGGAGATAATTTGATGCTCTATCAGCGCATAATCAGCACTGATTTTTTTCATCAATCGTTCAGAAACTATGCGGCCGAAATAATGAAAAAATTGGAGGCAAAATTGTTTTTTCAAAAAATTTCTCACCTTCAAGAGCGGATATCTCAGGAACTATGAGAGATATGGAAAAAATGTAGAGGACAAAACTTGTTGGTGATTTTGTAAGCTTCAATTTTGCATGAAATATTAATGTTCATAAGATTCATAGTTTCCGAGATATATGCGAAAAATGAAAAATGGTACTTTCAAACCACCCCCACCCCTTAAGCACAGTGGGTAGGGGTGAGGACTTTTGATATGTTAATCCTCCTACTATCCTTGAGAGAGCTGTGGAGTTGAAAATTGTGTTCCTAACTTTTCCCTCTATAATCTTTCGTTGACTGGACTAATGAGATAAAACTTTATATGTTATTTCTGTTCACTGAGTTCACCGTACTTAAAATAAAAACTCAAATTTAATGATCATGGCATCATTTGTCACAGAACCTAAAGTTGACTTTGAATATACAATATTGATGATGGTGGGCGCACAAAAACTTGATATTTATGTAATGTGAAGAAAAATACATATTGAGGTTTTATTTCAGTATCGGAGACATTTCAATTGCATTAAAGACATCCAACATACAAATGTATGTGTTGAGCACCGTCATCACACATCAGACACATATGCCATTCAAATGTACTGAACACACATTTCAAAATGTGTAGCAGATTTTCAATTATCTTAGATCTCCTCATTTTCAGATTCGCTCGATACACAATCAGAAGCCGATTATTTTTGAAGCCATTGAGATCCGAAATTTATCGAGTCAATTTAGAAAACATGTCTGCGTAGCCCAGTAGGAATATGGTACGCTAGTTTAGTTCAAATTAAACGATACCTGGGTAGCGGGTATAAATTGCTGGAGCGATCCGCATAATCACAGCGAGCCTGATCAATATTCCGTTGCCAGTTCACTAGTCAAGTGGAACTAGCCGACACATCGATAAAGTACAAAAATAAATAAAGATGGGATACATAGGAATTAAAGAAGATAGAGAAGGATGAAGAGTAAGGATAGTTGTAGTCGAAAAGATTTGGTTGACCACAGGAAGTCCAAAAGTCAAGTGATGTTTTCATCTGTTTGTAGCACATCTACAGGTTACTAGGAGGTGGAAACAAATCGAAAGCTATAGCTATAACAGAGCTCTGACCACCCACTGTGCAATAAAGCGAATGTCCTGTGTTCGGTGCATAAAAAATGTATCACGAAATTTATTATCGTACATTTTTTTCTCCAGTTGTATTCCAATATTCACGGTGGTTTTTAATAGGTGTTTTAACTGATTTCCCTGCGAACAAATCACTGATCTGTGGTCATATTGGAAGATCAATGAATAATATAGGTGTGACTAATTGGTCCTTATATTCATGCATTTTTATGAATGGTGATAAACTTATTCAAGCTTCGGAGTTTTGGATAGGTTGTATATTGGTTTGAAAAAGAGATATTTTTTTTAATATTCAAACTATTGTGATACTGTAGTGTATCAAGTAATAAACTTCAATAAGAGTCAGATATTGTCAGTTACCTAAAATGTAAAATATAAAACAGATGAGCTTTTAAAACAAACATGGAAAATCATTTGAATTAATAACTTATTAATTCTACTAGAGACCCTCTGGGTTGAAGAACTCGCTTATGAGCTGTTGTATTTATCTCTGAGATCCGTAACTTGTAATTATACAGAATTGGTGAGAATTATTATGGAAGCAGCTAAATATATCTTCTACAAGTATGATATTACAGTATTAGGCTCCATCACAGTAGTAAGAATGGGAATCCTATTCAAATTGAAAAAAAACTTTTCCCTACAGTTACCTTGAAAAGTGACCATTCCTGTACTGATTACAGAACGCAAAGAATCACTTTTCCGCTCTAGTGCGCAAAGTATTACTTTGCGTACTCCAGATTTGCAATATGGCAACACAAAATAGTTGGTGGGTTATATGGAGGATTAGTGCACGAAAACAAAAATTAAGTTGGTAACAATGACTGTGGTTAGATTTAGATAAGAATCATTTCAATGGCTACCCTAAATTTATGATAAAATCCCAATCTAGAAATCCAAAACAAGAATAATGTTCATCTAAATCATAATTAAATAATCATTATTTACGAATTCTCAACATTTAATAATAAATAATAGTTCTTTTCTATTGATAATTATTATTTCAACTGCAAGCAATGAGAAAAGTAGCAAATATACATTAAAAAATTCGAATTTTGAGGTTGAATGATTACCGTTCGATATCCATATAAATAAAAATAATTAAAAAAACATAAGAATACTACAATAAATAATCTCAGGTGTCTATGTTATTTTTCAGTTTACTTTGAGCATTTTTCTTTGTAATTTGAGCAAAAGTCTAAATTTATAAATCCTGTTCCAGTACTTTTTGCTAGATGAAACAAACGTAGTACGATTCTTCCCACTAGGTCATGCGCTTGTCAGTTCAGCCATCTTGCAGCCATCCCAATCAGCTGTTGGCTTGTATTTTGAATGCGATTTTTTTGTTCTATCTGTATTTTTTCTGATTCTTGAATGAATAAAAATGTGAGCTATGGCTGAGATTTTTCAACTTCAATTGGATTATTAATTTTTAAATTAATTAAGGTTGTTATTGATAACAGCATCACACACACAAACATTTGATGGATTTCAGCAATCAGTTTACCCATAATCAACCACTTCTCATATTCAATAGTAACTGTAGGAAAAGTTTAATGTGAAATATGTGAGCAAAGTTCCTCTGCTGCACTCAAGAAGCCATTCCACCCTCACCTATGGCTCGGGCGTAAACGTTTATTTCGGTGCAGCAAACTGTCACTTTGTGCACTAGTTGCACAAATAACTATTTCCTACAGATACCTGTGACCATTTCTGCACTGATTTCAGGCCGCAAAGAATCACTTTTCTGCTCTAGTGCGCAAAGTATTACTTTGCGTACTCCAGATTTGCAGCATGACAATGCAAAATAGTTAGTAGGTTATATGGAGCACAAGTGCAGGAAAATCAAAATTTAGCTGGTAACAATGTCTGTTACCAGTTGATGTGGTTAGATAAGAATCATCAATGGCTGTATGGCTACATATTTATGATAGAATTTTAATCTAGAAATCCAAAACAATAATAATGTTTATCTAAATCATAATTAAATAATAACTTCTCATCATTTAATATTAAATAATGTTTCTTTTCTATTGACAGTAATAATTATTTCAACTCCAAGCAATGAGAAATGTGGCAAACACACATTATGAAATTCGAATTTTGAGGTTAAATAATTACCATTCGAAATCCATGTTAATAAAATTAATAAAATAACATTAGAATATACTACAATAAAATATTTTCAGTTGTCTATGTTATTTTATAAATATTTTTTAGTTTACCTATAGTATTTTTCGGTAATTTGAGTTAACTTGAAGGTAAATTAAGACTAAAAATCTGAATCCTGTTTTTAGCTGGATGAAACGAAGTTAGGTACAATTCTTTCCGCTAGGTTGCGCACTTGTGGGTTCAGCCATTTTGCAGCCATCCCAATCAGCTATCAACATTGTTGTTGACTGTATTTTGAATGCGAATTTGTTCTATTTGTATTGTATTCTGATTTTTGTATAATTATAAAAATGAGAACTTTTGCTGAGATTTTTCGTTTTCAATAACAATTTATTATTCATGTAATTTTGACAAACTAGATATTCGAAATAAATCATTAAAATTGTTTGAGTTTTAATTTGCGAACCAATTGATGAATTATTGATGAATAAATTTACTTATATTCTTATTATTTGAAATAATATAATTCATAAAAATATTGAATATTGAAATGGAAATTAATAATAGAATAATTAATAAACCAATTTAATAATTCAATAAATGATAAATGAATAAATTGATATTATAAATAATAATACTGAAAATAAAAATTGAAATATATTCAATTATACATTTTGAATTTTATTTATCATTCATTTTTCTAAATTATATATATTTTATTTAAAAATTGATTGGTTGATAAATTAGTTACATTTGCAAATTAATTGGTTTATTTCAATTATTTATTGAAATAAATTTTCAATTGAATTACTAATCATTATAATTAAATTATTATTATTTTATTTTAAATTAATTAAGGTTTTCATTAATAGCAAAATTACACAGAAAAACATTTGAAACTCATAGAACTTTACTCATAATTAAACACTTTCCATATTCAATGGTAACTTTAGGAAAAATTTAATGTGAAATACATGCACAAAATTTGTTTGCTTCACTCAAGAAACCTTTATTCTGCACTCGCCTACTCGTGCGTAAACGTTTCTTTTGGTGCAGCAAACTGTCACTTTGCGCACTAGTTGCACAAATAACTATTTCTACAACTGCACATAGAAAAAGAATTTACATACTCAATTCTCATCATAAAAAAGCTTTTTTATGAGGAGAATCTACTTTTTCGCTCGCATTTGCAGTAGATTTTCTTTATGCTTGCTAATCATTCGCGCATGCACAGAAGAGTTTCTTTATGCTTGCTAATCGGCTGATGATTAGCAAAGAAGCCAAAAGTATGTCAGATATTAACCAAAAGGTCGGTAATTGTACCAGATATGAGTAATTTAACAGGTTTGGGCAGTTGTAGTTCAAATTTTGTATGTAATTTGTGCATAATGCTTCTTTCTTCCCTTTGCATCACGTGATAACTGTTTTGCGCGAGCGATAAAGTTGCGCATTACACTCTCAATACATAGCTATTTAATAGCTATTCTGTCGCTTCAAAACTTTTGTCCGCTATCTTGGATCCATCATATGGATACAACTTCATTTTTACTCTCCTTGCCCTATTACCGTAGGTAAAAGGAAAGTATTGCTTTCCAAAAACTTATTCTCAAACATTGATTGTTGAACATTGAGATTCTCAAAAATTGAGAAAATAGAAGGTAGCTTTCGAAAAAAATATTGGAGAATATGCATAACAGTTCGTTGACTGTCAGTATTCCTCATTAATAGCATCAATGCTCCTCATTCATACAATGCTGACACATTGATGTGAATCTTTCTATAATTTGGTTACTTTAGATCAGATGAAGATAATAATTCTGAAGATCAGTTTGGCTTTAGAAAGGGTGTAGGGACAAGAGAAGCAATTCTGGCGCTGAGACAGGTGATAGAGAAGCAGATGAAGATAGGGAAACGCACATGCATAGCCTTTATTGACATTGAAAAAGCATTTGACAATGTAAGTTGGAACATCCTATTCAACATTCTTCGCCAAATTGGGATAGACTACAGAGACCGAAGACTGATCTACAACATCTATAAACAAGAAATTGGAGTTATTAGGAGTGGAAATGAAGAGGAATCTGCACACATTCAAAAAGGGGTACGACAAGGATGCGCGCTATCCCCATACTTGTTCAATGTGTATATTCAAAAGGCAATCGACAGAGTGAGAGAAAAAGTTTGTACAGGAGTGAAAATTCATGGGGAAACGGTAGATATGCTTCGTTTTGCAGATGATATAGCAGTAATGGCAGAAAGTGAAGAGGAACTACAGAAAACACTGAATGAAATGGACAGAATAATGGAGGAAGAGTTTAGATTGAAAATAAACATCCGAAAGACCAAAGTGCTAATATGTTGCAGGACAGGAGAGAACAGCTCAGCAGTAAAGCTAAGGAATGAGGTAGTAAATGAAGTGAAGGAGTTCAATTACCTGGGTAGCAAAATCACAAGTGATGGAAGAAGCTGCAAGGACATTGCCAGCAGAATTGCCCAGGCTAAGATTGCCTTCAATAAGAAGAAAAATCTATTCACCTCAAAAAACATAAGTCTCGACGTAAGAAAAAACATGTTGAAAACGTATGTATGGAGTACTGCAACATATGGAAGTGAGGCGTGGACAATGGGGGTGAGAGAGGAAAGAAGATTGGCTGCATTCGAGGCATGGTGCTACAGAAGAATGATGAAGATCAGTTGGAGAGATATGATTACAAATGAGCAAGTTTTTGAAAGAGTGGGAGAGAACCGGAACTTCTTGAAGTGGATCAAGCAAAGAAGAGCACAGCTGATTGGCCACATCATCAGACGTGACACTCTACTGACAA